>NC_042961.1:65381929-65611404 GCF_901001165.1 Salmo trutta
CAGGGGGGGGGTGAGTTTAAACAGGGCTAGCTTGGTAACATCAGAGGGGGGGGGGGGAGTTTAAACAGGGATAGCTTGGTAACATCGGGGGGGGGTGAGTTTAAACAGGGCTAGCTTGGTAACATCAGAGGGGGGGGGGGGAGTTTAAACAGGGATAGCTTGGTAACATCAGGGGGGGGAGTTTAAACAGGAATAGCTTGGTAACATCAGGGGGGGGGGGTGAGTTTAAACAGGGATAGCTTGGTAACATCAGGGGGGGGTGAGTTTAAACAGGGATAGCTTGGTAACATCAGGGGGGGTGAGTTTAAACAGGGTTAGCTTGGTAACATCAGGGGGGGGGGGAGTTTAAACAGGGATAGCTTGGTAACATCAGAGGGGGGGGGTGAGTTTAAACAGGGATAGCTTGGTAACATCAGGGGGGAGTGAGTTTAAACAGGGTTAGCTTGGTAACATCAGGGGGGGGGAGTTTAAACAGGGATAGCTTGGTAACATCAGAGGGGGGGGGGTGAGTTTAAACAGGGATAGCTTGGTAACATCAGGGGGGGTGAGTTTAAACAGGGATAGCTTGGTAACATCAGGGGGGGGTGAGTTTAAACAGGCATAGCTTGGTAACATCAGGGGGGTGAGTTTAAACAGGGATAGCTTGGTAACATCAGGGGGGGTGAGTTTAAACAGGGATAGCTTGGTAACATCGGGGGGGGGGTGAGTTTAAACAGGGATAGCTTGGTAACATCAGGGGGGGTGAGTTTAAACAGGGATAGCTTGGTAACATCAGGGGGGTGAGTTTAAACAGGGATAGCTTGGTAACATCAGGGGGGGTGAGTTTAAACAGGGATAGCTTGGTAACATCAGGGGGGGGGAGTTTAAACAGGGATAGCTTGGTAACATCAGAGGGGGGGGGGGAGTTTAAACAGGGATAGCTTGGTAACATCAGAGGGGGGGGGGGGGGAGTTTAAACAGGGATAGCTTGGTAACATCAGTCAACCACGAGGCCAGCTCCTACATAGTGGACAGGTACAGTACACACCCAGGACGTAAAAGGAACATTGTTACACATGAAAACCTGGTGTGACAATATTGAAACTGTAATGACACCAAGAGGAACTACACCACACAAACACAATAACCTTAAAACAGATGCTTTATATACATTGTTCTTTTTTATTAGCTAAATATGTCCAATCAAGGAGACATTTCAAAAGTCAGAATGTAAATCACAAACGCCTGGAAAGTTCTTCAAAAGCAGCTGTAGTGAGTGAAGTATCTTGAGGTTAACTGAAATGGGTCAAAGCATATATTAAATAGAACTCAACAACATCTTCAACACAGACACAAGTTACCTGCTATATTTGGGCAACAGGATTAACAGAGAGAACTTGGCAAAATACATTGTATGTTTCTGTAGTACGAGTAGGCTGTTGAGTACAAGCCACCGAGCTAATAACATATTGGAGCTGGCAGTCATTTAGTTACATTTTAACCAAAGCAATAGAGTTCACCGGCAAATGCAGACACACCAGAAATAATAACTAAACCAACGAACAAGAATTGCTTGTAGGCGACCAGAATGAGGACAGACATTTTTCAAAATAAATGTTGTCAGTGAAAAAAGTAATTAAGATTTTTTGTGCTTCTGAGGAACAGAAGAAATGTGTGTAGCGTCTCACCAGTTTGAAGTGTCGTGTTTCTTAGGAAAAGGGCACCTCTCAAGGGGGTAATATCTGGAGTCTAGTGGGAAGTCGATGTTGAAGAGATGAAAAATATTCCTGGAGGGATTGATGCACGTCGGATGAATCACATGGCGAATGAAGAAAAAGTGAAGAGTTGATCTGTTCTTTTGTTTTTTGATATGGAGTCTCTCCAGTGCAGTTGGGGTATATTAACTACAGAGGCAGAGCATTTATCCCAAGACCAACGCAGTGGGATCATTGTATAGCTTTTGGTCATGTATCAAGTGTTTGCAGAAGGGAGAAGCCGAGATGTCCAAGTTGTGGAAAGGACCATATTATGTGTTATAAAAGTGATGAACATGTGACATGTTGTAATTGTGGAGGGAACCATGAAGCCACGTCTTCCTAACACCCCACAAGGGGGAAACAGAATGAGGTGGCCAAAGCCAGGGCTGTCCAGAGCATTTCAGCAGCTGGGAAAAGGGTAGAAGGGTTGAATGGTGCATCAGAAGAGCCCATGGTACTGGATAGGCCTACACTGAAGGATACAGACATGTTAAAGGTTAAGAAGGTGGACTTTGTGGTTTTTATGGCTATGGTGATCACTGCCAAGGTGGAGAGAAGGTCCAGGAAAATTGAGGATGTGGCGGAGCGGTTCCTGGGACTGAAAGATTTCTCAGCGAAGGAGTTACATGGAATATTGGCAGAAGCTGTACCACCCTCTCAGGTCCTAGAGCCGTTCCACCCTCTCAGGTCCTAGAGCCGGACCACCCTCTCAGGTCCTAGAGCCGTACCACCCTCTCAGGTCCTAGAGCGGGACCACCCTCTCAGGTCCTAGAGCCGTACCACCCTCTCAGGTCCTAGAGCCGTACCACCCTCTCAGGTCCGAGAGCTGTACCACCCTCTCAGGTCCGAGAGCCGTACCACCCTCTCAGGTCCGAGAGCTGTACCACCCTCTCAGGCCCTAGAGCCGTACCACCCTTTCAGGTCCTAGAGCCGGACCACCCTCTCAGGCCCCAGAGCCTGAAAAGGGAGATATGGAGAACTATAGGAAGGAAGAAGTGGGAATGTGTTTGTTTTGGCAGTGTACTAATTTTATTAGGTGGATTAAGTCAGTTTCACTATTAATCATGGATTTTACATTTTGGGGTTTCAAACCGTCAAGTTGGTGGCGGCAATACACATTGGTGGCATGAGCAGAACTCTGGAAGGGGAAAATGGAGTCCCTAGAGAAAGCAAGTCCAAGATGGGTGTCAGGGATGGAGCAGCAGTATTAACATAAGGAGACGTGAACGTGGAAAACGGATAAAGAGGGAAAAAGAGAGGGAGGGAAGAAGAGGGGGAGCTGGAGTCGGTTAAAAATGGTAGAAAAAAGGGAGATGGTAAAGAGGTCCGGTGTGATGCTCGTCGTTTGATGACATTTGACAAGGTGGGGAGAGTGAGGAAACAGAAGAGCCATTGTCTGTTATTTTGAGTTTTGATGTTGAGTCTCTGCCTGACAAGGTGAAGTTAGGATATATAAGTTATCCTGTAGGAGCGTATGTTCCGAATACATTACGATGTTACAGGTGTCCAGCTGATGGGCAGGTGGCAGCAGTGTGTAGGAGGGAGGGTCCAAGGTGTGAGAAATGTGCAGAAGGGCACGAGACAAAGGAATGTGTAGCATCGGGGAAAGTAGTGGTATGTGTTAATTGTAGGGGTGCCCATGGAGCTGGGGATCAGAAATGTCCCGTGAGAGAGAGGCAGGTTGAGGATTCCAGGGTTATAGTAGTGTAGAAGTTGTCATATGTTGAGGCAGTGAAGAAAGTAGAGGAAGATGGGTTAAGGGGAGGAGTGGTGAGAGTAGTAGAGATATACCAGTACAGAGGGATAGGGCAAAATGTGAAATACGTTTCAGTAAGATTGGATTTTTAGCATTTATAGCAATGGTTATGAACTGTACAGCAGGGATGGATCTGAAGTCTCAGGAAATAGAGGTTGTGGTGGCAGCTGCAGAGAGGTATTTGGGTGTGTGGGAGACTTGACTATAGAAAGAGTAACAGGGTGTGTTAAGTGGTGATGTCCATTCCTTTCAGGGTGATGGCATCAGGTAGGAATAAATACATTTAATTAGTGGAGTAGGGGGGTGTTAATTTAATTTTATATAATTTTGAAATGAGTGAGTATAGTGTTAGATGGTAGGGTATTTATTCAGTACATTTTTTTCTCTTTTTCAAGTAAAGTATAAGGGAGTTGTACTCCAGGCTAGTAGGTGGCGGTAATGCAACAAATTGGATGCCAACCGCCGTTAAACCTCAGAAGAAGAAGATTGTTGGGAACGTCATTAGACGGAAGAGGAAGAACGTCATTAACGGAAGAGGAAGGAAAGTGTGTTTGAAACTAAAATCGCTAGTAACAACTTCATCAAACGTAACATTGCTTGTCAAATGGAAATCATTTCTCGTTATGGTTTGTAGTTATGCTGGCTTTGCTTCTGCTGTCTTTCTACAACATCCGAAGGTGGGTTGCTCACACCATCGCTTAGCTAGCTTCAGAAAGCTCAGCTACCGAGCTAGCTAAGTTAGCTAGTAAACAAAATGTAAGCTGGCTCGCAAAGATACATCCTGAAGTGATATAACGTTGTTAGCAATACGATGTGAAGTTATATGGAGTTATTCTCAACTTGCTATCATCTTAGATCATCCAGATGCAGGTTTATGTAGCTAACGTTAACTAGGTTAGCATGTTATTACGTTAACTAGTAATGTTGACATTATGGTCAACTGTGGCTCCCGAGTGGTGCAGCGCTCTAAGGCACTGCATTTCAGTGCGTCACTACAGACCCTGGTTCGACTCCAGGCTGTATCACATCTGGCCGTGTTTAGGAGTCCCGTAGGGTGGCGCACAATTGGCCCAGCGTCGTCCGTGTTTTAGCCCGTGTAGGCCGTCAGTGTAAATAAGAATTTGTTCTTAACTGACTTGTCTAGTTAAATAAAGGTTATAAAAAATGACAATTTCCAGTGACACAGTAGCCAGCTAACTCTGCAGACCCTGTTCTACTTCAGTAGCCAGCTAACTCTGCAGACCCTGTTCTACTTCAGTAGCCAGCTAGCTCTGCAGACCCTGTTCTACTTCAGTAGCCAGCTAGCTCTGCAGACCCTGTTCTACTTCAGTAGCCAGCTAGTTCTGCAGACCCTGTTCTACTTCAGTAGCCAGCTAGCTCTGCAGACCCTGTTCTACTTCAGTAGCCAGCTAGCTCTGCAGACCCTGTTCTACTTCAGTAGCCAGCTAGCTCTGCAGACCCTGTTCTACTTCAGTAGCCAGCTAGCTCTGCAGACCCTGTTCTACTTCAGTAGCCAGCTAGCTCTGCAGACCCTGTTCTACTTCAGTAGCCAGCTAGCTCTGCAGACCCTGTTCTACTTCAGTAGCCAGCTAGCTCTGCAGACCCTGTTCTACTTCAGTAGCCAGCTAGCTCTGCAGACCCTGTTCTACTTCAGTAGCCAGCTAGCTCTGCAGACCCTGTTCTACTTCAGTAGCCAGCTAGCTCTGCAGACCCTGTTCTACTTCAGTAGCCAGCTAGCTCTGCAGACCCTGTTCTACTTCAGTAGCCAGCTAGCTCTGCAGACCCTGTTCTACTTCAGTAGCCAGCTAGCTCTGCAGACCCTGTTCTACTACAGTAGACAGCCAGCTCTGCAGACCCTGTTCTACTTCAGTAGCCAGCTAGCTCTGTAGACCCTGTTCTACTTCTAGGAAACCTGCTGTTAATTGCATGTTGTTCAGAACGTGAAATACAATGTATCAGTCCTCGTTGCACATCTGTTATTTGATGATGAGACCAGATGGGGGGTGAAATAGGTGGTGACATGACAGTGTGTTATCAGAGGACTGAGACCAGATGGGGGGGGTGTAATAGGTGGTGACATGACAGTGTGTTATCAGAGGACTGAGACCAGATGGGGGGGGTGTAATAGGTGGTGACATGACAGTGTGTTATCAGAGGCCTGAGACCAGATGGGGGGTGTAATAGGTGGTGACATGACAGTGTGTTATCAGAGGCCTGAGACCAGATGGGGGGTGAAATAGGTGGTGACATGACAGTGTGTTATCAGAGGCCTGAGACCAGATGGGGGGTGTAATAGGTGGTGACATGACAGTGTGTTATCAGAGGACTGAGACCAGATGGGGGGTGTAATAGGTGGTGACATGACAGTGTGTTATCAGAGGACTGAGACCAGATGGGGGGTGTAATAGGTGGTGACATGACAGTGTGTTATCAGAGGACTGAGACCAGATGGGGGGTGTAATAGGTGGTGACATGACAGTGTGTTATCAGAGGACTGAGACCAGATGGGGGGTGTAATAGGTGGTGACATGACAGTGTGTTATCAGAGGACTGAGACCAGATGGGGGGGTGTAATAGGTGGTGACATGAGGGGGGGTATAATTAGTCGAACGTTCCAACAGGAATCCGTTCCAAAAACGTTGTAAATATCCAGGTTGCCAACAAGCAACGCAAAAAAATTCGTATAACGGTAGAAGGACATACCGGGTAGAGAGTGAACAATGTAATAACGTTTTTCAACCACCACGTTTATTCTGAAAAATGTCTCTTCGTTCTGGTAGCCTCCACCATTCCTCGTTCGTTGGTTTAGTTTTTATTTCCGGTGTTCCTGCATTCGCCAGGTGAACTCTGTTGCGCCTCAATTAGGGAATCGCTATGGTTGAAATGTAACTAATGACTGCCAGCCCCAGTATTTTATTAGCTAGGTGGCTTGGACACAATTGTTACCGATGATACTGTATACACCAGCCTACTCGTACTACAGAAACATACATTGTATTTTACCAAGTTCTCTCTGTGTTAATCCTGTTTCCCAAATATATCAGCTAACTTGTGTCTGTGTCGATGTTGTTTAGTTCATCTTGCCTAGTTAAATAAAGATTAAATAAATTAGAACATATAAAATATATGCTTTGACCTATTCCAGGTAACCTAAAGATGCTTGATTCACTACAGCTGCTTTTGAAGAACTTTCCAGTCGTTTGTGCTTTACATTCTGACTCTACATTCTGACTCTACATTCTGACTCTACATTCTGACTCTACATTCCGACTCTACATTCCGACTCTACATTCCGACTCTACATTCCGACTCTACATTCCGACTCTACATTCTGACTCTACATTCTGACTCTACATTCTGACTCTACATTCTGACTCTACATTCTGACTCTACATTCCGACTCTACATTCCGACTCTACATTCCGACTCTACATTCCGACTCTACATTCCGACTCTACATTCCGACTCTACATTCCGACTTTTGAACGTCTGTTTATTGGACATATATATTAGTATCTTAAAAAACAGAGCAACGTATGTAAAGCATCCCATCTGTTTTAAGGTTATAGTTTGTGTGATGTAGTTCCTCTTGATGTCCACTAGGTGTCAGCACAGTTTCAATAATGTCACATCAGGTTCACAACATGTTTTCATGTTGTGAATACTACATTTGTAGACCTTACAGTGAAATGCTGACTTACAAGCCCTTATCCAACAATTTAGTTTTAAGAAAAATATGTGTTAAGTAAAAAAATAAGAAATAAAATTAACAAATAACATAAGAGCCACAGTAAAATCAAAATAGCATTACATTTACATTTTAGTCATTTCGCAGACGCTCTTACCCAGAGCGACTTACAGTAGTGAATGCATACATTTCATACATTTTTTTTCCTGTGCTGGCCCCCCGTGGGAATCGAACCCAAAACCTTGGTGTTGCAATTCATTTTAAAGCTCTACCAACTGAGCTACAGGGAAGCAAAAGTAAAATAAAATGAATAAAGGAATAAAAGTAACAAATAACTAAAGAGCAGCAGTAAAATCAAAATAGCGAGGCTCTATACATGAGGTACCGGTTAGTCGAGGTAATTGAGGTGTTCCTTTCAAGTCCAGTGGTGTAAATTACTATTAATAGTATAATTAGTAGTTAGTATATAATATTAATATTAGTATTAATTATTATTATTACAAAAATGTATTTAAACTACTCCACTACATTCCGTTTATATATCTGGTTATTTTGTATCTGTACTTTTACTCTTTCTGTTTCTTTACAACTTTAAATTTTACTTCACTACATTTATAAATAAAATAATGTATGTTTTACTCCATACAGTTTCCCTGGCACACAAAAGTACTTGTTTCATTTTGAATGCTAAGCCGGACAGGAAAATGGTCCAATTCACACACTGATCAAGAGAACATCACTGGTCATCCCTACTGCCTCTGATCTGGAGGACTCACTAAACAGAGAGCATCCCTGGTCATCCCTACTGCCTCTGATCTGGAGGACTCACTAAACAGAGAACATCCCTGGTCATCCCTACTGCCTCTGATCTGGAGGACTCACTAAACAGAGAACATCCCTGGTCGTCCCTACTGCCTCTGACCTGGAGGACTCACTAAACAGAGAACATCCCTGGTCGTCCCTACTGCCTCTGATCTGGAGGACTCACTAAACAGAGAACATCCCTGGTCGTCCCTACTGCCTCTGATCTGGAGGACTCACTAAACAGAGAACATCCCTGGTCATCCCTACTGTCTCTGATCTGGAGGACTCACTAAACAGAGAACATCCCTGGTCATCCCTACTGCCTCTGATCTGGAGGACTCACTAAACACATGCTTCATTTGTAAATGATGTGTGATTGTTGGATTTTTCCCCTGGTTATTTCTATAATAAAATAACAAGAGAATCGTGCTGTCTGGTTTGCTTAATATATGGAAGGTCAAATCATTTATACTTTTACCACTGATACTTCAGTATATTTTAGCAATGACGTTTACTTAGTATTTTACTGGGGGACTTTCACTTTTACTTGAGTCATTTTCTATTAACATCTTATTATTGTACCTTTTTCCCTTCATTTGCCTCCTACTGTCTATAAGCTGTCATAACATGTGGGTTTTTTCATGGGGACCAGGTATCGGAACGCCTTTGAAGGGTCTACAAAGCCCCCAGGGCTTTGTTACTCCACGACATATGTTATCACAACTCTATTAAAAGGACATTCTACACAAGGTGTCACTTCATTCCTTCTATTTGATGGGAACTCCTGGTGAGGAAATGGGGAACGAGTGCTCTCTCTCTTGGGGGAATAAAACATGTTTATACCTATGCAGTACCTTTAGCCATAATAATAATAATAAACCTCTACTTTAGTAAGGAAAACAATTATGACAGGTGTGTTGTAATAAAAATGAGTGGTGTCCACTGACTAAATGCAGTCTTTCTGGAAAACCCAGATATTCACAAAGTGTTTGATGAATGACACGTTGTTTCTTCATGCAAAATAGATTTGGCCTTTAAAATTCAATTAAGCTGCTTTATTTTCAGGGTTTAGTGAAGGTGGGTCATTTTTTACCCTTGGGACAATGGGAGTAAACAGACTGTTAAGACTACACCAGGGTTAAGTCAAGTATTTACAAGGTGTCTAGTCATTTCTGGTGGTTAATGTCTAATTGACCACACATTAGTGCAAGTTGAAGTGTTGTCAGTGCTACACAGGTGTCTGTAGTCTAGGTGCTCGTTATAAGTGCTTGAAATCATAGATTGCTGTGTTCCAGAGCATCAAGACTGTGATCGAAGGGTGAATTGTGACTGAATTACTGAGCTACAAATAATATTAAGTAGTTATTTATCAGTCAAGGTTACTCTAAATCACTCTCGACTCGCCTTAAAAGTCATCTGCAATGTGGAACCTCCAACAATTCATTGACACAGTTGTGACTGGTAGGTTTATTTGTTATAGCATCACATTTTACACAAGACATGCCAAAATTCATATAAAGATCATTTTAACATACACATGCCATTGTCATGTCTCATTGTGCCTCCAGACTCCATAGCCGTCGGCCAGCTCTTTCACATCCACCATCTAATTGAGGTGAAAGGACGTGACCCTCCAATCTAAAATGTAAAACTTCACATTTCAAAAGTAGTGTAATGAAAACATTTCACCAAATTATATTTCAGTGTCATGTCCCTTAAATTACATTTCTTGAATTTGAAAATTCTGTGGTAAAGGAGGTTATTGGGGGGCCTTGAGGCACAAGAGGAATTGAAATAGGATTTTTATAATGCTGTAATGTTATAATGCTATAATGCTGTAATGTTATAATGTTATAATGCTGTAATGTTATAATGCTATAATGTTATAATGCTATAATGCTAAGTCCATTCCACTAGATGTCAGCGATCTTTATAAAGTTGTTTGAAGCTTCCATGATGAACAGAGAGCAAATTAGAATGCAGTGAAGGTGACGTCCCTGGGATGTCGTCACTTCCATTATTGCCTGCACCTGCGCAATCATGAGACACGAGACATTTTTTAAAAACGTTTTTCTAGACACAGGTGAAGTCGGGTTGAAACATTACTGATGTTTCACGTTAAAAATGGCTCTAAAGATTGATGCTAAACAACGTTTGACATGTTTGAACAAACATAAATAGATTATTTTTGTAACTTTTTTAACTTTTTTTTTTTTTTTTTTTTCTGGTGCTCTCATGCATGTTTCAGTGTTTTTTGCCTCGAAGCGAGCATAGAAGTAGTTTAGCTCGTCCAATAGGCTAAAAGGGCTAGGAACAGAAGGTTAATTGCTTGTTCAGGGGCAGAACGTCAGATGTTTACCTTGTCAGCTTGTGGACTCGATCTTGCAACCTTTCAGTTACTAGTCCAACACTTACCACTAGGATACCTGCCGCCCCAATGATGAATGATGTTGCATGTTGTGTTTGTTATGAATGATGTAGCATGTTGTGTTATGAAGGATGTAGCATGTTGTGTTTGTTATGAATGATGTAGCATGTTGTGTTATGAATGATGTAGCATGTTGTGTTAATAATGATGTATCATGTTGTGTTTCGAATGATGTAGCATGTTGTGTTTGTTAGCCTCTACGGGCCACGGTGGCAGTATTGAGCATTTTGAAAAAAATACGTGCCCATTTTTAACTGCCTCCTACACCAACTCAGAAGCTAGGATATGCATATTATTAACACATTCGGATATAAAACACTCTGCATTTTCTAAAACAGTTTGAATGGTGTCTGTAAGTATAACAAAACTCATATTGCAGGCAAAAACCTGAGAAAAATAGATTAAAAAAAATGAGAATTTTGTGGCTGTACTATTTAGTGTCATTGTTTATTAGATACCATAGTGAGAAAGGATTCAGTTCGCAACTCCTACGGATTCCACTAGATGTCAGCGATCTTTAGAAAGTTGTTTGAAGCTTCCATGATTAACAGGGAGCAAATTAGAATGCAGTGAAGTTGACGTCCGTGGGATGTCGTCACTTCCATTATGGCCTGCACCTGCGCAATCATGAGACACGAGACATTTTTCAAAAACGTTAATCTAGACATAGGAGAGGTCGGGTTGAAACATTACTGATGTTTCACGTTAAAAATGGCTCTAAAGATTGATGCTAAACAACGTTTGACATGTTTGAACGAACGTAAATAGATTATTTTTGTAACTTTTTTAACTTTTCGCCGTGACTTCACACCCCCCCGCGCTACTTTTTAGTAGCCACCGAAGCGCTAACAACATGGAACAACTTGGAAATCAATTATGAACTTTGTCAAAAGAAACCAGGAATCCCAGGTCCACAACAAATGTGGAAGTGCCAATGGATGAAGATAATCAAAGGTAAGGGATTATTGACGATAGTATTATTGATATTACATGGTTACAAGATGATGCTAACCTATATAGCCTAGCCTATTGTTGTTAGCACAGCACCCGGTTTATTGCAACTTGTGATTTCCCAGTAAAGTTATTTTGAAATCTGGCAATACAGTAGCATTTACGAAATGTTAAACTGTAATTATTTGAATGACAATATTATAATTTACCAATGTTTTCGAATAGTAGGGGTCATCCATGCTATATGAAACGATAGGGCGGTGACCACCGTAGGGGTCATCCATGCTATATGAAACGATAGGGTGGTGACCACCGTAGGGGTCATCCATGCTATATGAAACGATAGGGTGGTGACCACCGTAGGGGTCATCCATGCTATATGAAACGATAGGGTGGTGACCACCGTAGGGGTCATCCATGCTATATGAAACGATAGGGTGGTGACCACCGTAGGGGTCATCCATGCTATATGAAACGATAGGGTGGTGACCACCGTAGGGGTCATCCATGCTATATGAAACGATAGGGCGGTGACCACCGTAGGGGTCATCCATGCTATATGAAACGATAGGGTGGTGACCACCGTAGGGGTCGTCCATGCTATATGAAACGATAGGGTGGTGACCACCGTAGGGGTCATCCATGCTATATGAAACGATAGGGTGGTGACCACCGTAGGGGTCATCCATGCTATATGAAACGATAGGGTGGTGACCACCGTAGGGGTCATCCATGCTATATGAAACGATAGGGTGGTGACCACCGTAGGGGTCATCCATGCTATATGAAACGATAGGGTGGTGACCACCGTAGGGGTCATCCATGCTATATGAAACGATAGGGTGGTGACCACCGTAGGGGTCATCCATGCTATATGAAACGATAGGGTGGTGACCACCGTAGGGGTCATCCATGCTATATGAAACGATAGGGTGGTGACCACCGTAGGGGTCATCCATGCTATATGAAACGATAGGGTGGTGACCACCGTAGGGGTCATCCATGCTATATGAAACGATAGGGTGGTGACCACCGTAGGGGTCATCCGGAATTTAGAATGATCAAAGGGTCAACGGTCCAATTCCTGATCTTTAGGCCCAGAATGGCACTAGTAACACATGCAGGTGAAATACCCTGTAATTGACCAGATTGACTGATTGCGTTATCAGACAGACAAGCATGGATGCATTACCCTAATAATTTTTTTAAATATATAGAATTGTTGAAAGTGTGTTTTCTGCTGCGCTAGTAAGGATCATTAAGGACCGTTCTCCTATGATGTAGTCGACTCTATCAGAAAACATTTACTAACTTTTTGCTTTTATACAAAAAACATGCCATTTCTCCATTTTGGTGAAAAGTGGGCCATTAGCTAAACCACAACCTTCCTGTCCAAAGACCTTCATGAACTACTGAAACTATATCTGACAGTTTGGGGAGGAATTCATTCTAACGGGTGAAAATGAACCAGGTCTTTTCTGTGTATGTACCGGTCTTTAAGCATAAATGTAAATATATAAAATATACTAATAATGCATCCAGTCTCTGGTTATTGGTGATACTTCCCATTCTGCCTAATTGTGACCTTTGACCCCTTGCACATGGCCTTACATTTCCACATTCTGGATGACATCCTGCCAGACTTTGTTGGTATTTCACTGTTTGATTTAGCATGTGACTGTTTTTCCCCAGCACTTGTCCCATGTTGGCTGGCCTACTACGCAGTTAAATGGAAAGGTTTTTCCCCACCACTTGTCCCATGTTGGCTGGCCCACTATGCAGTTAAATGGAAAGGTTTTTCCCCAGCACTTGTCCCATGTTGGCTGGCCTACTATGCAGTTAAATGGAAAGGTTTTTCCCCAGCACTTGTCCCATGTTGGCTGGCCCAATATGCATTTAAATGGAAAGGTTTTTCCCCAGCACTTGTCCCATGTTGGCTGGCCTACTATGCAGTTAAATGGAAAGGTTTTTCCCCAGCACTTGTCCCATGTTGGCTGGCCCACTATGCAGTTAAATGGAAAGGTTTTTTCCCCAGCACTTGTCCCATGTTGGCTGGCCCACTATGCAGTTAAATGGAAAGGTTCTACAGATGTAGACATGACATGTGAATTGGGATGAGGGGAAATGACAATCAATGACAACTGAAATAGCAAAGATTATCTGTATATCGCTATATTTGTTCTTGTAGACGTACTTTGAATATGTTTAATATGTGGGTGAAGCATTTCATTTGTAGTCTTTCTTAATTTGTCGTTTTGAGTGGCCTGTAAATATTTGTACATAATTTGGTCGGATGTCTGTGTAACTAACGATGATCATGATTTCAATTCAGTTTAATGACATCACTCACTTCTCCTGAAGGGCGCACATAATACTATTCACTATTCACCATAAATGTAAAAGCATTAGATTGGCTATGCAATAGTATATATGTTATATAGTATATATGTTATATATTAGTGTGTGTGTGTGTGTGTGTGTATATATATATATATATATATATATATATGCATGGCCTAAAATGAGTTTGTTATATATTAGTATATATATATATATATATATATATATATATATGCATTAGTATATATGTTATATAATATATATATATATATATATATATATATATATATATATGCATGGCCTAAAATGAGTTTGTTATATATTAGTATATATATATATATATATATGCATTAGTATATATGTTATATAATATATATGTTATATAGTATATATGTTATATATTAGTATATATATATATATATATATATATGCATTAGTATATATGTTATATAGTATATATGTTATATATTAGTATATATATATATATATATATATATATATGTGT
This sequence comes from Salmo trutta, assembly GCF_901001165.1. NCBI lineage: Eukaryota > Metazoa > Chordata > Actinopteri > Salmoniformes > Salmonidae > Salmo > Salmo trutta. The sequence continues at coordinate 65,396,138 of NC_042961.1, forward strand.
GCATTAGTTTATATGTTATATATTAGTGCTAAGGCCTAAAATGAGTTTGCACCATATTTCCTCTACATGCTGAGAACTGAATGGGTGACTTCATTTTGGGAGAACTGAGATGTTTGGTACTAATTACTCCCTCACTGAAGCTGCTTAGACAGGATTGGTCCGTTCAAACCAAGGGCTCCACTACATGGGTTTAACCCTTCTAGTTATTTAGAATCAGAGACTTTTAGGGAGGAAGAAAGGAGGGATATATGTAAAGAGCCTCTATTGTCGGCTCGACAACCCAATCCTGTTATTTGCATATAATAGACTTTTGGCCTCTGACCTGTATACTATCAGATATTTCGTCCAGTGGAAACACTTGAGCCTCTGACCTGTATACTGTCATATCTGACCTCTGACCTGTATACTGTCTGATATCTGACCTCTGACCTGTATACTGTCTGATATCTGGTCCAGTGGAAACACTTGAGCCTCTCTGTCATCCGCGTCAGCAATAACTCATCACTCCTACTCGATTATATTGGCAAAGAAATGCTCACTAACAGGGATGTAAACAAATTTGTGCACAACATTTGAGAGAAATAAGCTTTTTATGCGTCTGGAACAATTCTGGGATCTTTTATGAAACATGGGACCAACACTTTATGTTGCGTTTTTTAATATTTTTGTTTAGTTACACTAATAACATGGACGTATAAATCAAAAGGTACCAATTCTCTCAACCAGCTTCATGAGGTAGTCACTTGGAAAATATATTTTGATTTGTTTAACATTATTTTTGGTTACTACTATACAGTATGTGTTATTTCATAGTGTTGATGTCTTTACTATTATTCTGTAGAAAATAGCATAAATTAAGAAAACCCTTCATGGTTTAGATGGTAAATATTTATGTTCCCTTAGAGGTTCATCACGTCAGCAAAAGGGAATATGTTCCGTCTATGTTTATTTACATTAGTGCAAATTGTCCACTGATATTGGTGTAATTTCTCACCCCTTTTGGCTGTATGAAAGTTAATTTCCCCTCAGGGGGACACATTTGTTCTTTGTTATTATGAAGGTAATTTGTGTAGAATGTTCTTTTCCCACTCATTCACCCCATCTCTTTACATTGCTTATTTATATGCAGTGGCCCAGACTTCAAACACAATGAAAGTCATGGGGGGAAATGAGGCTGAACGCTACGCGCGCACACACACACACACACACACACACACACACACACACACACACACACACACACACACACACACACACACACACATCTACAGGAAGAGAGGGGGAAAGAGTGTCTGTGTTTACACGTGCACTTGTTTAATGTCTGTGCCTTTTCATGTGTGTACACGTGTTAGACTTCCTGTTTGTCCTCGTTCAATGCTGTTGTTTCCCCTTCTAGCAGATACTGTGTGAACTCATTTATATACTATTGGTATATAAATGAGGGACTTTTGGTATATAAATTAGAGTAGTGTTTAACCAAAATGTGATACAGCACTGTGTGTAATTGCAAACTGTATGGAGAAACAGTCATGTAGAAAACGCTACAGAAACAAACAACTATTTAATAATTGGGATGCACTGCCACCTGGTGGTTTCAAAGAGAACACTAGTGTTTCCCCCAGACATCCCTGTCTGATGCTAGAGGTGCACTGCCACCTGGTGGTTTCAAAGAGAACACTAGTGTTTTCCCCCAGACATCCCTGTCTGATGCTAGAGGTGCACTGCCACCTGGTGGTTTCAAAGAGAACACTAGTGTTTTCCCCCAGACATCCCTGTCTGATGCTAGAGGTGCACTGCCATCTGGTGGTTTCAAAGAGAACACTAGTGTTTTCCCCCAGACATCCCTGTCTGATGCTAGAGGTGCACTGCCATCTGGTGGTTTCAAAGAGAACACTAGTGTTTTCCCCCAGACATCCCTGTCTGATGCTAGAGGTGCTACTATCCTACGTTATATTATCTCTACCAGCTCATTAAATAACTCTGTAAATTGCAGTTGACCAACAAGGCTGTAATTAAGTATATACTCGTTTAATGGCTCTCAATAATATAGTCATCCTCAACCACAGGCACACTCTCATACATGCGTAGAACAGCTCAAGCAAACCTATAAACACATACCGTATGTACAATCATGCTGCATACACACATACAAAATGGGAGTCCTGCAGTAGACAGTTAGCCGATACAGATGGGGGCTGGAACGAGTTGCAACAAACACTCAAAACAGGACAGTTTTATCTCTGTCTCTTCATTCAAAAGACTCAATCATAGACACTCTTACTGACAGTTGTGGCTGCTTTGCGTGATGTATTGTTGTCTCTACCTTCTTGCCCTTTTTGCTGTTGTCTTACATATAGTAAATAACATTTAAGAGACAACACTGACAGGACTCTACACACTGACAGGACTCTACACACTGACAGGACTCTACACACTGACAGTACTCTACACACTGACAGGACTCTACACACTGACAGGACTCTACACACTGACAGGACTCTACACACTGACAGGACTCTGACAGGACTCTACACACTGACAGGACTCTACACACTGACAGGACTCTACACACTGACAGGACTCTACACACTGACAGGACTCTACACACTGACAGGACTCTACACACTGAAAGGACACTGACAATACTCTACACACTGACAGGACTACACACTGACAGGACTCTACACACTGACAGGACTCTACACACTGACAGGACTCTACACACTGACACTGGGGATAATGGGGAAGATGGGCAATTCTGTTGCGTAATTCCCATTTCTGATTCCCTTGAGTTAACTACAGGATTGTTTTTTTCTGTGTGGTTTAAACTGTTAAGATATCAGACTGATCTGATATGGTAGTAGGTGCCAGGTGCACTGGTTTGAGTGTGTCAAGAACTGCAATGCTGCTGGGTTTTTCACGCTCAACAGTTTCCTGTGTGTATCAAGAATGAGGGCAAAGCTGGATGCAACTCAATATTAGGACGGTGTTCTTAATGTTTTGTTCACTCGGTGTGCATAATATAAACAACACGTTATTTATTATACAATAATACAATGAGTGTGTTTTCACACGATGCTGCTGACAGTAATCACCCTTAACCTCCGTGGCCGTGCTCATTGTTAAATCAGGCACATGATGCGTCTCTTTTTGTGTGCCCTCTCTATGCCTCCCTTATAATAGCTGTCTTACTGTGTGTAACAGGTGCCAATGTTTGTCTATGGTGACTGCATGGCTGTGTGCTCGATTTGATACTCAAATCAACGTTTATTTGTCACGTGCGCTGAATACAACCGGTGTAAAAGTGCACATCTGTCATTGTCACCCTAATGTACCATGATATTTGAGTAGCGATCATTTTTGGTCCATGTTAATGACCGTGTGTGGTGTGTGTGTGTGTGTGTGTGTGTGTGTGTGTGTGTGTGTGTGTGTGTGTGTGTGTGTGTGTGTGTGTGTGTGTGTGTGTGTGTGTTACGCTCCTCAGGAACACCGAGTAGGGAGAGTTTGTACCATCACTTCGACACATGAAATGGCTGAAAAAGTGGAAGACTTGACCAACCAGGGGCTCAGAGCAGCTGAAACAAGTGAAGTGCACCAACTCCCAACAGCACCAGAGACAGAATAAACTAGGAATGTAAAGCTTTATCGTTGTTTATTTGTTGTTGTTGAGAGAAATGTTTGGCGATTGACTAGGAATGCCTTGGAGATGGACCAGTCGATGGATCGTTTGGTGACCATTGACCTAAAGTCTCTTCTCTCTCCGGGCTGATTTCAACAAAGTACTGAGTAAAGGGTCTGAATACTTATGGAAATGTGATATTTACATTTTTTTATTTACCTTTCTAAAAAAAAGTTTTTTTCTATGTCATTAAGGGATATTGTGTGAACTTGATATTATTAGTTATGAACAGCTCAGTAAACACACTATGTGTGACTCTAGTTGAAGTTTAGTCAAATGTACTTGGTATGTGTACTGTATGTAGTAGTGCTATTATGTAGTAGAATGTAGTTAGTATATGTACTGTATGTAATAGTGCTATTATGTAGTAGAATGTAGTTAGTATATGTACTGTATGTAATAGTGCTATTATGTAGTAGAATGTAGTTAGTATATGTAATAGTGCTATTATGTAGCTGTTGTAGTAGATTGTAGTTGCATAAGATACATTCAGTTGAGTAATGTTGCATGATAAACTATGCTAACCTGCAGACAGTGTTCTTGGTATTTAATAGTCTCTGTCAAAGTGGTTAATTCACTCTATGGGGGGGAACTAAAACATATTGAAGCATTACATAACTGTATATCTTCCGTATTTGTTTCAACATATGTCCCCTGCTAGGGACACTGAGTTTACTACATGATAGTTAATCCAGAGATTCTTACCTTTGCCTCGATTCGTCAGTCTCGTCCAGATCATCATGGCATTTGTAGTTCTTTATGATAGCCACATTAGCAGCTAATTAGCGTTTTAAGTTACGGCATGGTAAATACAGGCAAATATATTGACAAAAGTCACCTTGTCTGAAAGAGATTTACACGGTTGTCAAAACGCCACGTCAAGATTCAGCCTACATGCAACACAGCCCTTATTTTAAGTGTTTCTAAAATCCCCTATGGGGGAAAAATTAATGGTGGAAAAACTATTGGAACCATTTCCCTGTTTGACCGCTAGGTTTTATGGGTATTATGACTCATAATGTGGTACTCTATTCTGTGCAGGGTAACCAACCACAGCGGAGTCTTGATAATCCAAAAGAGCATGTTTTTCTTCTTTCAGAGCCTGATACAGAGGCTGCCTCCCATACAGCTGTCCGCCCCACTAGATAGATGGCACCAACAGTAGTGACTTACACAGTCCAACACACACACACACACACACTAAAAATAACAACATTCTGGCATTGATACCAACTGACACAGGCACTGTGATAACATACAGAATTAGTTAATTGAGGTTTTCAAAGTGTACATTGAATGCACCATTTTTAGATTCCAGTCTTATGGTTGAATCTGTGTTTGAAATGCACTGCTCGACTGAGGGACCTTACAGATAATTGTATGTGTGGGGTACAGAGATGAGGTAGTCAATCGAAAACCATGTTAAACACTATTATTGCACAGAGAAAAAATTAGTTGATGCAAATTAATTTAGGCTATAAAACAACATAATGTGGAAAAAGTCAAGGAGTGTAACCTCAGGAGCTGGATACCGTAACAGAGATGCATTCAATAGTCCTCTGGATACCGTAACAGAGATGCATTCAATAGTCAGTCCTCTGGATACCGTAACAGAGATGCATTCAATAGTCAGTCCTCTGGATACCGTAACAGAGATGCATTCAATAGTCAGTCCTCTGGATACTGTAACAGAGAGAGAGTCAGTCCTCTGGATACTGTAGCAGAGATCCATTCAATAGCCCTCTGGATACTGTAACAGAGAGATAGTCAGCCCTCTGGATACTGTAACAGAGAGATAGTCAGTCCTCTGGATACTGTAACTGTCACGTCCTGGCCAGTATAAGGGTTAATTGTCATTTTAGTTTGGTCAGGACGTGGCAGAGGGTATTTGTTTTATGTGGTTCAGGGTGGTGTGTTAGTTAGGAGGGCGTTTGATTTATTATTTCCGGGTTTTGAGTTATGGTCTATGTTGATGTATTTCTATGTGTAGTCTGGTTGATTAATTTCTATGTTGAGTTAATTGGGGTGGACTTCCAATTGAAGGCAGCTGTGTGGTGTTGCCTTTGATTGGAAGTCCTATATTAGTTGGGTGTGTTTGTCTGTATGTTTGTGGGAGATTGTTCTGTGTTTAGCCTTGTGCCTTGCCAGACTGTCTGTTGATCGTTCTGTCTCTTGTTTGTTATTTTTGTACGTTCATTTTGAGTTAATAAATGTTCAAGATGAACAAACACAGTCCTGCTGCATTTTGGTCCTCCTTAACCGACGACAACCGTGACAGTAACAGAGATCCATTCAATAGTCCTCTGGATACTGTAACAGAGATATAGTCAGTCCTCTGGATACTGTAACAGAGAGATAGTCAGTCCTCTGGATACTGTAACAGAGAGATAGTCAGCCCTCTAGATACTGTAACAGAGATCCATTCAATAGTTAGTATGACCAAATGTGGTACTGCTGTGTAGATGAGTCAGTGATAGTCTCTCTGTTCGGTACCCAGTTCAGTCTTTCTGTTCTGTATCTATGGACGCGACCGAGTCGTTCATTCTAAATGTTCCATTGCCAAACTGGTACCCTATTAATAGGTTATACACTGGGTCACTAATGGTCCTGGTCTAGAATAGTACATTATATACTGTGTTATAATACACAGCACACAGACTGTAATGGAGACGCACGGCGTTAGGCAGCAGCTGCTGCAGTTTAATATACATGAACACGTAATGATATTTGAGTCTGGTCTTTTCTGCACTCCACAACGTGGAGCCTCTCTCTGAAGTGGTGGGTTCTGGGCTCGTACACTTTCTTCATCACCCAGTGCTTCGACCAGAAGGTTTGTTTTTAAGTTTTCTTAATAAATATTGAGTTGGTGGGAGAGGGCAGGGTGCAGAGGATCGGGGGGGGGGGGGGGGTGTAGAGGTGGGAACAGGGACACCGGTTTGTGTCAAGAACTGCAACGCTGCTGGGTTTTTCACACACAACAGTTTCCTGTGTGTATCAAGAATGGTCCACCACCCAAAGGACATCCAGCCAACTGGACACAACTGTGGGAAGGATTGTAGTCAACATGGACCAGCATCCCTGTGGAACGCTTTCAACACCTTGTAGAGTCCATGACCCGACAAGTTGAGGCTGTTCCGAGGACAAGAGGGGGTGCAACTCAGAGAGACTGGCATGAATAGTATTTAGATCAGCCCTCTGATTACAATAAATAATGGTTGTATTGGTCAGTATTGTACTGAAGAGGGTTCAGTAATGGTTGTATTGTACTGAAGAGGGTTGAATAATGGTTGTATTGGTCAGTATTGTACTGAAGAGGGTTGAATAATGGTTGTATTGGTCCGTATTGTACTGAAGAGGCTAAAATAATGGTTGTATTGGTCCGTATTGTACTGAAGAGGGTTGAATAATGGTTGTATTGTACTGAAGAGGGTTGAATAATGGTTGTATTGGTCCGTATTGTACTGAAGAGGGTTGAATAATCGTTGTATTGTACTGAAGAGGGTTGAATAATGGTTGTATTGGTCAGTATTGTACTGAAGAGGGTTGAATAATGGTTGTATTGGTCCGTATTGTACTGAAGAGGATGAAATAATGGTTGTATTGGTCCGTATTGTACTGAAGAGGGTTGAATAATGGTTGTATTGGTCCGTATTGTACTGAAGAGGGTTAAATCATGTTGAGTTACTGCAAGTCAAAGTACACTTCTAATGTGCAGTTAGCAAACTACTTGTTCTTTTTTTTACTGACTCGAGAGTCGTGATTCTTCTTTTTTCTGAGTGACTCGTTCCTTTTTAGTCGTTTGTTTGACCTGCTTTGCTGGCCGCAGTGAGTCCTACAGCAGGATTAATACGGGCTCCTCCGGATCTGCAGGTCCCAGTGTTTAGGAACGAGATATCTGTGGATATGATTTCTCTTTCATATAACCTTTATTTATACATTCTCCTTGAGATGAAATCCCTTTTGCTAGAGACCTGAGACACATTACAGAATATCTATAGCACAGTGACATACCTGGTTTTCATCATACTCTTCCTAGCAGCAAATTCACTGGCTGTTAGCGGTTCAGGAAGTGACGTGGGGAGAGAAGAAGTATGGACAGCAGGTGCCTCATAACATGGTTTTAAACAGTGACAATAACAGGGATAGCTTGGTAACATCAGGGGGGTGAGTTTAAACAGGGATAGCTTGGTAACATCAGGGGGGGTGAGTTTAAACAGGGATAGCTTGGTAACATCAGGGGGGTGAGTTTAAACAGGGATAGCTTGGTAACATCAGGGGGGGGGAGTTTAAACAGGGATAGCTTGGTAACATCGGGGGGTGAGTTTAAACAGGGATAGCTTGGTAACATCAGGGGGGGGTGAGTTTAAACAGGGATAGCTTGGTAACATCGGGGGGGGTGAGTTTAAACAGGGATAGCTTGGTAACATCAGCGGGGGGTGAGTTTAAACAGGGATAGCTTGGTAACATCAGGGGGGGGAGTTTAGACAGGGATAGCTTGGTAACATCAGGGGGGGGTGAGTTTAAACAGGGATAGCTTGGTAACACCAGGGGGGGTGAGTTTAAACAGGGATAGCTTGGTAACATCGGGGGGGGGGGGTGAGTTTAAACAGGGATAGCTTGGTAACATCAGGCGGGGTGAGTTTAAACAGGGATAGCTTGGTAACATCAGGGGGGGGTGAGTTTAAACAGGGATAGCTTGGTAACATCAGGGGGGGTGAGGTTAAACAGGGATAGCTTGGTAACATCAGGGGGGGTGAGTTTAAACAGGGATAGCTTGGTAACATCAGGGGGGGTGAGTTTAAACAGGGATAGCTTGGTAACATCAGTCAACCACGAGGCCTGCTCCTACATAGTGGACAGGTACAGTAGACACCCTACCTAGTACCCTACCCAGCACCCTCACTACTGCACTACCAAGCACAATACCTAGTACCCTATCTAGTGCAGACCACTAGATACCACTCCATGTCAACTATAGGTAAATTCATTAGCATGAAGTTTGATACCCATATGACCCCACTCAACCCCAGGGGCCAAGTCTCAACATTCAATCTAACCTGGGGCCTTACGTATCAACATTCAATCTAACCTGGGGCCTTACGTATCAACATTCAATCTAACCTGGGGCCTTACGTATCAACATTCAATCTAACCTGGGGCCTTACGTATCAACATTCAATCTAACCTGGGGCCTTACGTATCGAGTGTCTGTGGTGGATGAATTAGTTGGGTAACATAGATAATTAAGATGTCTTATCTGCATAATATGCTGATGTGATATACTTGTTATTAGAATGTATCCCTTTGGACTCTGGTGTTGGCAGTTGCACTTCTTCCCTCACCTTGGGCTCAGTCACCTGGGGCTCAGTCACCTGGGGCTCAGTCACCTGGGGCTCAGTCACCTGGGGCCCAGTCACCTGGGGCTCAGTCACCTGGGGCCCAGTCACCTGGGGCCCAGTCACCTGGGGCTCAGTCACCTGGGGCTCAGTCACCTGGGGCTCAGTCACCTGGGGCCCAGTCACCTGGGGCTCAGTCACCTGGGGCTCAGTCACCTGGGCTCAGTCACCTGGGCTCAGTCACACTGGGGCTCAGTCACCTGGGGCCCAGTCACCTGGGGCTCAGTCACCTGGGGCTCAGTCACCTGGGCTCAGTCACACTGGGGCTCAGTCACACTGGGGCTCAGTCACCTGGGGCTCAGTCACCTGGGGCTCAGTCACCTGGGGCCCAGTCACCTGGGGCCCAGAGAGGGGAGAGGTCAGGCTTGTCGTTCACATGTCCCTGGTGCTATGCAGAATATCAGAAAGGGAAGAGGACAGGATGGAACATTGTCTTCATATGTGAATGTGTCTTTACCTATTCTTAAACCATGTGAAGGGATGGCATGATTAATGGGGAACCAATTACTTGTCTCCACAATGTCTGTGCGCCAGTCACTCCCTCCTTTGGCATTGGGGGGAGGTGTATGGCAGTGTCTGCAACCATTGTATGTCCTCTCTGATGTTGCACTTATCCTGGGATAGTGTATGACCTAGAGGCTCACTCTCCTCAGTGAGCTTGTCCAGGAGTGGGGTCAAGAAGGGGTTTTACATGAGATGGGAGAATCTAGAGTTGACAATTGAGTTATGCCATTGGATGAGTTGGTGTTTTTGTGCTATGAAGTACCAGGAACGAGATTAGAACCTTGTCTTAGGGACCAAACTGAACGATTATTTATAGCGAATGCTATCTGGCTACGGGATACTCCTTTCTCATTTATAAAGTCTTCCTTTGTGAATTGTTCCTAATATCTGTGGTTTGTTTTGTCGACTAGGGGGGTGGATCTTTGCTATAAAAGATCTCAGTAGCCGTTGTGTTGTCACTCTCAACGGTTCATTAGAAATAGGGAATCGTTGAAAGTCATTGCTATTGCAAAGCTCTTATTATTAAAGATGTAGTTATAAGTATAACTCTGACTGGTGTGTGAAGTTGGTTTCTCCTCATTTGGTAATGCAGAAATGAACCACCACATGTCTCAGAGTAGAAGTGTTCCTCTCGGATCAGTTTTGCAGTTTACAACAAGAATGAGACTATAGACACATCCTAGATCAGCAGTTACTGTGAGATGATTTGTGGATGAAGTCCCAGGTCTCCCTCTGTCCATGTTCTGATGTTCATTTGGATCTTAACATGCCTTTTGGGGGCCCTAACTGAGATTGTTGGGGTGCCTCCCACCTCACTGGCAAAACATTTTACCTCCCCCTCCCTCCTGACGGTGGAGTGAAATAGACAATTATAATACATTTCATGCAATTAGACTAATTTTGCCATGGAGCAGTATTGCAGGGAATTTCCTGCAATTCTACACATTTTGCCAAGACTTATGTTTGTTAACCATGTCTGAGTGAGAGTGACTTAACCTGTCTGGGCTAGGGGGCAGTATTTTCACGGCCGGATAAAAAACGTACCCGATTTAAACTGGTTACTACTCTTTTCCAGAAACGAGAATATGCATATAATTAGTATATGTGGATAGAAAACACTCTAAAGTTTCTAAAACTGTTTGAATCGTGTCTGTGAGTTTAATTAGTAAATAAATGATTAAGACAATTGGTGTATGGATGATTCATAGTGAAGACTGGGTTCGTGCAGATTACCAACAATTTGGAATGAGACTAACTTGAGGTAAAGAATAATTCATTAATTAGAAGACTAATTGATCAGATATTAAAATATCTGAAGTTATATTATGAAAATTATAACTTTGTAATCTGAAGATTTTGCGTGGTGCCCCGACTTCATAGTTAATTAAATGTACATGATTAGTTTAATCACAGAGAATTGATTTGATAAAATAACAGACTTCACTTTAATGATGCAAAAGACACGACAGAGGTAATGCAATAAATAGGCCATAGAGTCGAAATAATTACAATTTAGCCTTAACACTGGAGTGATAGATGTGCAGATGATGATGTGCAAGTAGAGATACTGGGATGCAAAAGAGCAAGAGGATAAATAACAACATGGAGATGAGTTAGTAGGGTGTGCTATTTACAGACTGGCTGTGTACAGGTACAGTGATCAGTAAGCTGCTCTGACAACTGATGCTTAAAGTTAGAGAGGGAGGTATAAGACTCCAGCTTCAGTGATTTTTGCAATTTATTCCAGTCATTGGCAGCAGAAAAATGTTAAGGAAAGGCGGCCAAAGGAAGTGTTGGCTTTGGGGATGACCAGTGGAATATACCTGCTGGAGCACGTGCTATGGGTGGGTGCTGCTATGGTGACCAGTGAGCTGAGATAAGGCGGGGCTTTACCTAGCAGAGATTTATAGATGACCTGGAACCAACGGGTTTGCCAACGAGAGCACACATTTAACCTGTTATGGATAGGGGGCCGGATAAAAAAAAGTACCCGATTTAATCTGGTTATTACTCCTGCCCAGAAATGGGTTAGGGTTAGAATATGCATATAATTATTAGCTTTGGATAGAAAACACTCCAAAGTTTCTAAAACTGTTTGAATGGTGTCTGTGAGTATAACCTGTTAGGGTATAGGGGGCAGTATTGAGACTTTTTTGAAAAAAGATGTGCCCATTTTTAAATGCCTCCTACACCTACCCAGTAACTACAATATGCATATACTTATTATATATGGATAGAAAACACCCTAAAGTTTCAAAAACTGTTTGAATGGTGTCTGTGAGTATAACAGAACTCATTTGGCAGGCAAAACCCTGAGACAGATTCTGACAGGAAGTGGATACCTGATGTGTTGAATTGACTTTGAGCCTATGCCATTGAAAAACAAAGGGGGTGAGGTATATTCTGGCACTTCCTATTGCTTCCACAAGATGTCCCCAGCCTTTACAAAGTGTTTTGAGTGTTCTACAGTGAGATCTGACCGAATAAGAGCCATTGAACGTGATGGTCCATCATTCACCCTGGCGCGCGATTTGATGGTGGGTACTCTCATTCCGAAACGTTTTAAAAGAAAACCCAATGGTCCGCCTTGAATTTTATTCATGTTCTGGTTAAAAAAGGCCCTAATGATTTATGCGATACAACGTTTGACATGTTTGAACGAACGGAAATATATTTTTTCCGTTCTTGAAGTGAAGTGAAGTCCGGCTGGCTTAGATCATGCGCTACAACACAGAGGTTTTTCGACATAAATGATGAGCTTTTTTGAACAAAACTACATTCGTTATGGACCTGGGACTCTTTGGAAGTGACATCTGATGAAGAGAATCAAAGGTAATGGATTATTTATATAGTATTTTCGATTTTAGATTCCTCCAACATGGCGGTTAGTCTGTATCGCGATGCGTATTTTTCTGGCGCAGTGCTCAGATTATTGCAAAGTGTGATTTCCCAGTAAGGTTCATTTAAAATCTGACAAGTCCATTGCGTTCAAGAGATGTAAATCTATAATTCTTTGAATGACAATATAATATTTTAGCAATGTTTTCTAATATTAATTAATTATTTTGTTGTCATGACTTGACTGCCGGTATTGGAGGGAAACGATTTCCTGAACATCAACTCCATAGTAAAACACTGTTTTTAGATATAAATATGAACTTGATAGAACTAAAAATGCATGCATTCTCTAACATAATGTCCTAGGAGTGTCATCTGATGGAGATTGTAAAAGGTTAGTGCATAATAATTTTAGCTGATTGTATGGTTTTGGTGAAGCCTGTCTTTGAATCGACAATGCATTGCACACCGCTATTGTCAATGTACTCTCCTAACATAACCTAACTTTATGCTTTCCCCGTAAAACCTTTTTGAAATCGGTAAACGTGGTTAGATTAAGAAGATGTTTATCTTTCAAAGGCTGTAAGTTAGTTGTATGTTTGAGAAATTTGAATTTGTACATTTATTTGGTTTCAAATTTGCCGCTCTTGAAATGCACCTGCTGTTGATAGGGTGCGCCACAGGTGGCACGCTAACGTCCCAGGTAGCCTCAAGAAGATAACAGAACTCAAATGGCAGGCCAAAACCTGAGAAGATTCTGTACAGGAAGTACCCTGTCTGACCATTTCTTGGCCTTCTTTGTCATCTCTATCCAAAACAGAGTATCTCTGCTGTAACGTGACACTTTCTAAGGCTCCCATAGGCTCTCAGAAGGCGCCAGAACGTTGAATGATGACTCTGCTGTCTCTGGCTGTAAAACAGTAGCGCATTTGGATAGTGGTCGATCTGAGAACAATGAGACGGGGGCGCGCGTGCACGAGACGACTCCATGTTTACATTTTCAGTCTTTTGAACGAAAAAGACGTCTCCCGGTCGGAATATTATCGCTATTTTATGAGAAAAATAGCATCAAAATTGATTTTAAACAGCGTTTGACATGCTTCGAAGTACTGTAATGGAATATTTTGACATTTTACGTGCCGGGCTTGTCACCCTTCGTTACCCTTCGGATAGTGTCTTGAACGCACGAACAAAACGCCGCTATTTGGATATAACTATGGATTATTTGGAACCAAAACAACATTGGGTGATGAAGTAGAAGTCCTGGGAGTGCATTCTGATGAAGAACAGCAAAGGTAATCCAATTTTTCTTATAGTAAATCTGAGTTTGGTGAGTGCCAAACTTGGTGGGTGTCAAAATAGCTAGCCTGTGATGGCCGGGCTATCTACTCAGAATATTGCAAAATGTGCTTTCACCGAAAAGCTATTTTAAAATTGCATAAAGGAGTTCTGTATCTATAATTCTTAAAATAATTGTTATGTTTTTGTGAACGTTTATCGTGAGTAATTTAGTAAATTCATCGGAAGTGTTCGGTGGGAATGCTAGTTCTGAACGTCACATGCTAATGTAAAAAACAGGCTTCCATAGGCTCTCTGAAGGCGCCAGAAAGTGGAATGGGATCTCTGCTGTCTCTGGGCAAGGTTTAGGAACTCTGTTTGTGAGTGATCAGCCTAGTGGCTCAGAGCCTGGAGATGCGCGGGCGCGAGAGTACTCCATGTTTTTCTTCACCTGTTTGAATGAATACAACATCAGCCGGTTGGAATATTATCGCTATTTTACGAGGAAAATTGCATAAAATTTGATTTTAAACAAACAGCGTTTGACATGCTTCTAAGTACGGTAAAGGAACATTTTGAATTTTTTTGTCACGAAATGCGCCCGAGCGTCACCCTTCGGATAGTTACCTGAACGCACACGAACAAAACGGAGCTATTTGAATATAACTATGGATTATTTGTGACCAAAACAACATTTGTTGTTGAAGTAGAAGTCCTGGGAGTGCATTCTGACGAAGAACAGCAAAGGTAATCCAATTTTTGTAATAGTAATTCTGAGTTTACTGAGCCTCAACGTTGGCGAGTGTCTGAAAAGCTAGCCGTGATGTCCGAGCTATGTACTCAGACTATAGTTAAATGTGCTTTTGTCGAAAAGCTATTTTAAAATCTGACACCGCGATTGCATAAAGGAGTTCTGTATCTATAATTCTTAAAATAATTGTTATGTATTTTGTGAACGTTAATCGTGAGTAATTTAGTAAATTCACCGGACGTTTTCGGTGGGTATGCTAGTTCTGAACAAAACATGCTAATGTAAAAAGCTGGTTTTTGATATAAATATGAACTTGATTGAACAAAACATGCATGTATTGTATAACATAATGTCCTAGGAGTGTCATCTGATGAAGATCATCAAAGGTTAGTGCTGCATTTAGCTGTGGTTTTTGTTTTTTGTGACATATATGCTTGCTTTGAAAATGGCTGTGTGATTATTTCTGTCTGGGTACTCTCCTAACATAATCTAATGTTTTGCTTTCGCTGTAAAGCCTTTTTGAAATTGGATAATGTGGTTAGATTAATGAGAGTCTTATCTTTAAAATGGTGTAAAATAGTTGATTGTTTGAGAAAATTGAATTGTGGTATTTTAGTTGGTTTTGTATTTCGAGTGGTGCGATGCCATTGGCTGTTGGCTAGGGGTTCCGCGGAACGTCTGTCCTTAAGAAGTTAAACCACTTCTATTCTCGCTTCGAGGCAAGCAACACTGAGGCATGCATGAGAACATCAGCTGTTCTGGATGACTGTGTGGTCACGCTCTCCGTAGCCGACGTGAGTAAGACCTTTAACCTGTTGGATTTACCCTAGGATAGGGGGCGCCACAGCGCATTTTGGAAAAAAATCGTTCCCATTTTCAACGGCCTACTAATCAAAGTCAGAAGCTAAGACATGCATATACTTATTTTATATGGATAGAAAACACCCTAAATTTTCTAAAACTGTTTGAATGGTGTCTGTGAGTATAACAGAACTCGTATGGCAGTCAAAACCCCGAGACCGATTGAACCAGGAAGTGGAAATCTGAATTGTGGACTCGACTTCACAGCCTTACCTATAAATCACAACGTAAAAAAATGAAAATTGAGCACTTTCCAGTGCTTCCACTAGATGTCCCCAGTCTTTACAAAGTGTTTTGAGGGTTCTGCGGTAGAAACTCAGTGAAAGAGACGATGTGGCAATTGGTCAGAGTAGTAGGGCCATGAGCATTGTGACGTCGGCGGCCGTGTCTGCCCCCACCTTTGGAAGCCTTTTGAAACAAAATGACATCGTCCCACTCGAATCTGATTGGCTCTCTTGTTGAAACAGGCCCTGACGATTACTTGATACAACGTTTGACATGTTTGAATGACCCTAACTTACCGTAAACAGTCATTTTGCGTTAGACAGGTGCCGCGCACGGAACAACATTTGATTACAGCCTTAGGACGCGCTAACGACAGGAAGCTAATGGAACATAAAGCATGGACTTTTTCGACCGAAAATACATTTGTCATGGACCTGGGACATCGGGAAGTGTTTTCTGATGAAGACAACTAAAGGTGAGGGATTATTGGCGATATTATACAATATCAGATGTTACTTGCTCAAATGTTCAAAGATGGCGCCGAGCTAGGTTTTCGAGCTCAATTTCTGGGTATCGCATCCCATTTGATCTCAAAGTGTGATTACCCTGTAAAGTTAATTTAAAATCTGTTTTGACAGGTGTTTTCAAGAGATATTCATCTATAAATCTTAGATTGACAATATATATTAAAAAAATCGTTTTCGAATAGTAATTTATAAAATTGTAGCACTGTTTCCCGGGACGCATTATATGGGAAAATAGTTAGTCAACCTCAGGTGCTGATGTAAAATGCTGTTTTTATATAGAAATATGACCTTTATTGAACAAAAGATTGCATGCTGTGTGTAACATGATGTCCTAGGTGTGTCATCTGATGAAGTTTGTAAAAGGTTAGTGCTGCATTTAGCTGTTTTTTGGTTATATGTGATGGGTGTGCTTGCTCGGAAAATTCATATGATGCGACTTTTACAATGTACTCCTCTAACATAATCTAATATTGTGCTTTTCCTGTAAAACCTTTTTGAAATCGGACAACGAGGGTCGATTCAAGAGAGGTGTATCTATAAAACGATATGAGACAGCCCTATATTTGAAAAAAAAAAATTATTGAATTTCGTTATGCTAATGTCGCTAGGAGTTTTCGCTGGAAAATGATCCCGCTAACGGGATGGTAGGCTGAAGAAGTTTAAACAGGTCAACATCCACAAGGCTGCGGGGCCAGACGGATTACCAGGACGTGTGCTCCAGGCATGTGCTGACCAACTGGCATGTGTCTTCACTGACATTTTCAACATGTCCCTGATTGAGTCTGTAATACCAACATGTTTCAAGCAGACCACCTTAATCCCTGTGCCCAAGAACACAAAGGCATCCTGCCTAAATCACTACAGACCTGTAGCACTCAGGTCCGTAGCCATGAAGTGCTTTGAAAGGTTTGTAATGGCTCACATCAACACCATTATCCCAGAAACCCTAGACCCACTCCAATTTGCATACCGCCCAAACAGATCCACAGATGATGCAATCTCTATTGCACTCCACAATGCCCTTTCCCACCTGGATAAAAGGAACACTTATGTAAGAATGCTATTCATTGACAACAGCTCAGCGTTCAATACCATAGTACCCTCAAAGCTCATCACTAAGCTAAGGATCCTGGGACTAAACACCTTCCTCTGCAACTGGACTCTGGACTTCCTGATGGGCCGCCCCCAGGTGGTGAGGGTAGGTAGCAACAGGAAGGCCCTAAAAATTGTCAAAGACCCCAGCCACCCCAGTTATAGATTGTTCTCTCTATTACCACATGGCAAGCAGTACCGGAGTGCCAAGTCTAGGACAAAAAGGCTTCTCAACAGTTTTTATCCCCAAGCTTTAAGACTCCTGAACATGTAATCAAATTGCTTCCTGGACTATTTGCATTGTAAGCGTAATGTCAAAGAAAGGAAATTCACATGAGCACCACAATAACTTCTACACCCATGCTCTACCAAGGTTTTCCAGCACACAGATTTCACCTACTACGGTAGCTATGTTGGTCTATTGAACTTCAAACAATGTGTAGGCAGGTTGCTTAGGATTCAAACCTTCTCAGATGGTACTAATACCCACCAGACATTTCTAAGCCCAGAGGCACAATATTGCAAGACTTCGGGGAATGCTTGTGAAACAGACCAATGAGACCAGGCCGGGGTTTGGGGTTAGAGAAGTCAAAAAGAGAAGTGAAACATTCTTCCTTAGTTGTTTATGTTCTAAAAATCTGAAGGCCCAACCTAGATTAGAGACAATGTCTTCAGTAGTGGAACATGTTATTACTCCACTAGATTAGAGCCAATGTCTTCAGTAGTGGAACATGTTATTAATCCAGCCTAGATTAGAGACAATGTCTTCAGTAGTGGAACGTGTTATTACTCTAAACTCATGAAAGTGACAAACTGACTGTAACGTCTGTCGTAGAGAGGGGACCAAAGTGCAGCGTGTTGATTGCTCATGATGAATATTTATTTTAACTCAGAACACTAAAGAAAAAATAACAAAGAGAAACCGAAAGCGTACAGTTCTGTCAGGTACAGAAAACTAAACAGAAGACAACTAACCAAAAACACAGGTGGAAAAAAAACCTACTTAAGTATGATCTCCAATTAGAGACAATGAGGACCAGCTGCCTCTAATTGGAGATCATCCCAAAAAAAACAACAACATAGGAATAGAAAACTAGAACCTAAACATAGAAATACAAAACATAGAAAAACACAAAACACCCGCTGTCACGCCCTGACCTACTCTACCATAGAAAATAACATCTTACTATGGTCAGGACGTGACACTGACACGTTTTCTAACACATTTTAGGAAGCTTTATTTGACAAGTTGGTAACCATACAACGGTGTTGCTCAAGGTAAACACACACAATGACGTTATAGAAAAATACAATTTCCAATTTCACATGAACAAACAGAATTTAACAGAGCAGCTCAATATAAAAACACATTGAAGCCTTTGCATCATTCATCATGGACATAACACTACAACTTTCCTTCTGTTAGTAGTAATGAAGCCTTTACAACTGATACTGTCAGCTGGTTCCAGTCAGTGGTGTCTGTATGTTCTCATGATAAACTGACTCTAACTCTGTTGATGGAGGTCAAGGCTGCAGCGTCTAAAGAGAAGTACATGATAAACTGACTCTAACTCTGTTGTGGAAACTTCACACCTCTCTGTTGCTGATGCTGTTGATGGAGGTCAAGGCTGCAGCGTCTAAAGATAAGTGTGTTGGTGTGAAAAGGGAAGGGGGGAGAGAGAAGATAAGAGAAAGGAGAAGTAAAGAGATGGACTGACAGGGTTGTGGTTGTTAACCGCAGCTGAAGAGAGCATCTTTTTCCACCCACCATGACGTTCTGATGAACAGGGTCACTAGGTAAAGAGAGAGGAGAGAGAGATGAGTGAGGGACAGAGGAGCTGAAAAAGTCTACTACAGTGAAGACCATCAACACCACTGGAACATTTATAAACCCCAACAGGTCTCAGTGTTTAATGTGTAGTTAGATACATTTATACACCCCAACAGGTCTCAGTGGTTAATGTGTAGTTAGATACATTTATACACCCCAACAGGTCTCAGTGGTTAATGTGTAGTTAGATACATTTATACACACCAACATACAGTCCAATTATAATGACTGATTCAATCAGATGTTTGACTGGTGTTTTAAGTGTTTAGAACTCTGAATGTACAGCATACAGAATACGTACAGTTGAAGTCGGAAGTTGACATACACCTTAGCCAACTACATTTAAACTTAGTTTTTCACAATTCCTGACATTTAATCCCAGTAAAACGTTCCTTTCTTAGATCAGTTAGGATCACCACTTTATTTTAAGAATGTGAAATGTCAGAATAATAGTTGAGAGAATGATTTATTTCAGCTTTTATTTCTTTCATCACATTCCCAGTGTGTCAGAAGTTTACATACACTCAATTATTATTTGGTTGTTTAAATTGTTTAACTTGGGTCAAACATTTCAGGTAGCCTTCCACAAGCTTCCCACAATAAGTTGGGTGAATTTTGGCCCATTCCTCCTGACAGAACTGGTGTAACTGAGTCAGGTTTGTAGGCCTCCTTGCTCGCACACACTTTTTTCAGTTCTGCCTACACATTTTCTATAGGATTGATGGCAGGGCTTTGTGATGGCCACTCCAATACATTGACTTTGTTGTCCTTAAGCCATTTTGCCACAACTTTGGACGTATGTTTGGGGTCATTGTCCATTTGGAAGACCCATTTGCGACCAAGCTTTAACTTCCTGACTGATGTCTTGAGATGTTCCTTCAATATATCCACATAATTTTCCTCCCTCATGATGCCATCTATTTTGTGAAGTGCACCAGTCACTCCTGCAGCAAAGCACCCTCATAACATGATGCTGCCACCCCCGTGCTTCATGGTTGGGATGGTGTTCGTTGGCTTGCAAGCCTCCCCCTTTTCCTCCAGGCAAAACGATGGTCATTATGACCAAACAGTTCTATTTTTGTTTCATCAGACCAGAGGACATTTCTCCAAAAAGTACGATATTTTTCCCCATGTGCAGTTGCAAACCGTAGTCTGGCTTTTTTATGGCGGTTTTGGAGCAGTGGCTTTTTCCTTGCTGAGCGGCCTTTCAGGTTATATCGATATAGGTGTAACGCCCTGGCTATAGAGAGGGTTTTTTTGTTTTCTATTTTGGTTAGGCCAGGGTGTTACATGGGTGGCCGTTCTATGTTTATTTTTCTATGTTGGTTTGTTTCTTTGGTTAGGCCGTGTGTGGCAGTGAAGCGCACAGTGTCTCCAGTATGCACTCATAGCCCGGTGCGCTATAGGCCAGCCCCCCGCAAGTGCCATGCGAGTGTGGGCATCGAGCCAGGGCGGATTGTGCCAGCTCAGCGCTTTTGGTCTCCAGTGCGCCATTTCGGTCCAGTTTATCCTGCGCCGGCTCTGCGCACTGTGTCTCTGGGGGGCTGGGAGGGCTCAGTTCGCCCTATGCCTGTGCTCCGCCCGTGCTGGCCAAGAGTGGGCATTCAGCCTGGAGTATGGGTGGCAAGCCTACGCACCAGAACTCCAGTGCTCCCCCACAGCCCGGTTTATCCTGTGCCTCCTCACAGGACCAGGCCTCCAGTGGGTCTCTCCAGCCTGGTCTATCCTGTGCCTCCTCCCAGGACCAGGCCTCCTGTGGGTCTCCCTAGCCTGGTGAGTCCTGTGCCTGCGCCCAGAGCCAGGCCTCCTGCATGTCTCCCCAGCCTGGTGAATCCTAGTCCGGAGCCGCCAGAGCCGCCCGCCAGTCCGGAGCCGCCAGAGCCGCCCGCCAGTCCGGAGCCGCCAGAGCCGCCCGCCAGTCCGGAGCCGCCAGAGCCGCCCGCCAGTCCGGAGCCGCCAGAGCCGCCCGCCAGTCCGGAGCCGCCAGAGCCGCCCGCCAGTCCGGAGCCGCCAGAGCCGCCCGCCTGTCCGGAGCCGCCAGAGCCGCCCGCAGCCCGGAGCTGCCACAGTCGCCCGCCAGCCGGGCTCGGCCATGGTCGCCCGCCATCCGGGCGAAGCCAGGGTCGCCCGCCAGTCCTCCGGCGCAGCCAGGGGCGCCACCTAAGTGGGCCAAGCCGAGGGTGGAGCGGGGTCCACGTCCCGCACCAGAGCCGCCGCCGTAGGAAGGCCCACCCGGACCCTCCCCTTTAGAGTCAGGTTTTGCGCCGGAGTCCGCACCTTTGGGGGGGTACTGTAACGCCCTGGCCATAGAGAGGGTTTTTTGTTCTCTATTTTGGTTAGGCCAGGGTGGCCGTTCTATGTTTATTTTTCTATGTTGGTTTGTTTCTTTGGTTAGGCCGTGTGTGGCTCTCAATCAGGAACAGCTGTAGATCGTTGTTGCTGATTGAGAGTCATACATAGGCAGTCTGTTTTTCCTTTGTGGTTTGTGGGTGATTATTTTCTGTCTAGGTTTGTGTTAATCCTGACAGGACTGTTTGGTTGTCGTTTCTTTTCGTGTTTTGTTTGTAGTGTTCATTCGTTTATTAAAATCCTTTATGATGAACACATCCTCCGCTGCACCTTGGTCTCATTGCGACGACGGTCGTTACAATAGGTCTCGTTTTACTGTGGATATAGATACTTTTGTACCTGTTTCCTCCAGCAACTTCACAAGGTCCTTTGCTGTTGTTCTGGGATTGATTTGCACTTTTTGCACCAAAGTACATTAATCTCTAGGAAACAGAATGTGTCTCCATCCTGAGCGGTATGATGGCTTCGTGGTCCCATTGTGTTTCTACTTGAGTACTATAGTTTGTAGAGATGAACGTGGTACGTTCAGGCATTTGGAAATTGCTCCCAAGGATGAACTAGATTTGTGGAGGTCTTCAATTTTGTTTCTGAGGTATTGGCTGATTTATTTTTATTTTCTCATGATGTCAAGCAAAGAGGCACTGGGTTTGAAGGTAGGCCTTGAAATACATCCACAGGTAATCCTCCAATAGTGTATGTAAACTTCTGACCCACTGGAATTGTGATACAATTAATTATAAGTGAAATAATCTGTCTGTAAACAATTGTTGGAAAAATTACTTGTGTCATGCACAATGTAGATGTCCTAACGGACTTGCAAAACTATAGTTTGTTAACAAGAAATGTGTGGCGTGGTTGAAAAACGAGTTGTTTTAATGATTCCAAACTAAGTGTATGTAAACTTCCGACTTCAACTGTACGTTCCCATTCAAACTAAAATAGACCTGCTGCAACAGTCAGCAAAGGGAAGGAGAGGGAGGTACAGTCTGTGCCTGTGTGTGTGTGGTTCTGTGTGGGTCTCTGTGTGTGTGTGTGTGTGTGTGTGTGTGTGTGTGTGTGTGTTTCTGTGGGTCTCTCTCTGTGTGTGTGTGTGTGTGTGTGTGTGTGTGTGTGTGTGTGTGTGTGTGTGTGTGTGTGTGTGTGTGTGTGTGTGTGTGTTTGTTTGTTTCTCTGCATGTGTGTCCTGTGTGGCTCAGTTGGTAGAGACTGGTGCTTAGAAAAGTACAGAAATGTATCCGCTCACTACTGTAAGTCTCTCTGGACAAGAGCATCTGCTAAATGACTCACTACTGTAAGTTGCTCTGGACAAGAGCGTCTGCTAAATGACTCACTACTGTAAGTCGCTCTGGACAAGAGCATCTGCTAAATGACTCACTACTGTAAGTCGCTCTGGACAAGAGCATCTGCTAAATGACTCACTACTGTAAGTCGCTCTGGACAAGAGCGTCTGCTAAATGACTCACTTCTGTAAGTTGCTCTGGACAAGAGCGTCTGCTAAATGACTCACTACTGTAAGTTGCTCTGGACAAGAGCGTCTGCTAAATGACTCACTACTGTAAGTCGCTCTGGACAAGAGCGTCTGCTAAATGACTCACTACTGTAAGTCGCTCTGGACAAGAGCGTCTGCTAAATGACTCACTACTGTAAGTCTCTCTGGACAAGAGCGTCTGCTAAATGACTCACTACTGCAAGTCGCTAAAAGAGAAAAACACGTAAAAATACATGTAAAATGTGTGACAGAGGAACAGAGGTGTTTAACAATGGGTGATGTTGTTCACATACAGCTATAACCTCAAACAGACACAGATCTCCTGCTCTGATAAGTATCTATATGTGGTGGGGTGGAGACAGCCTCTATTTTTACTAATGCTTTCAGTTGTACGCCTAGTTTCCTGAAACAGGTCACATCTGTGTGTGACAAAGGGACATTGGTGTTTACCTATGGGTGATGTTGTTCACATAAAGCTACTACTAATGCTCTCAGCTGTAAGCATCATGTTATACTGTTTAAATGTCAGCCACCAGACCAGAGCATCATGTTATACTGTTTAAATGTCAGCCACCAGACCAGAGCATCATGTTATACTGTTTAAATGTCAGCCACCAGACCAGAGCATCATGTTATACTGTTTAAATGTCAGCCACCAGACCAGAGCATCATGTTATACTGTTTAAATGTCAGCCACCAGAGCAGAGCATCATTTTATACTGTTTAAATGTAAGCCACCAGACCAGAGCATCATGTTATACTGTTTAAATGTCAGCCACCAGACCAGAGCATCATGTTATACTGTTTAAATGTAAGCCACCAGTGCTGGCCATAACCCTGTATAGGCCATCCAACATGTTACTGGGCCCACCCATTACCACAGCCACACCACATACTATAGACCTGGTTATTACCAAGGGGCTTTCTACTGGGCCCACCCATAACCACAGCCATACTCTGAACCTGGTTATTACCAAGGGGCTTTCTACTGGGCCCACCCATAACCACAGCCATACTCTGGACCTGGTTATTAACAAGGGGCTTTCTACTGGGCCCACCCATAACCACAGCCATACTCTGGACCTGGTTATTACCAAGGGGCTTTCTACTGGGCCCACCCATTACCACAGCCATACTCTGGACCTGGTTATTACCAAGGGGCTTTCTACTGGGCCCACCCATAACCACAGCCATACTCTGGACCTGGTTATTACCAAGGGGCTTTCTACTGGGCCCACCCATAACCACAGCCATACTCTGGACCTGGTTATTACCAAGGGGCTTTCTACCGGGCCCACCCATAACCACACTCTGGACCTGGTTATTACCAAGGGGCTTTCTACTGGGCCCACCCATAACCACAGCCGTACTCTGGACCTGGTTATTACCAAGGGGCTTTCTACTGGGCCCACCCATAACCACAGCCATACTCTGGACCTGGTTATTACCATGGGGCTTTCTATTGACATATCCTCTATTGTTGATGTTGCTTTATCTGATCACCTTGGGGATTTATACTACCTTGTTGCCAGTCCAAGTGTTAATTAAATAAAAACATTGTAAATTTCGGGCAAACATTGGTGCCAGTAAAGGTGAGAAAGGACACATCCAAACAGATAATGAGTGAGGAAACTAATAAATTAAAGAGAAATTGCAGAAAGGCAGAGCGGAAGTGGATGAAGTCAAAGTTGCAGGTCCATTATGATATTCTGAGAGAGCATCATATAACAAGGCCATTAGAAATGAGAGAGCATCATATATAACAAGGCCATTAGAAATGAGAGAGCATCATATATAACAAGGCCATTAGAAATGAGAGAGCATCATATAACAAGGCCATTAGAAATGAGAGAGCATCATATATAACAAGGCCATTAGAAATGAGAGAGCATCATATATAACAAGGCCATTAGAAATGAGAGAGCATCATATATAACAAGGCCATTAGAAATGAGAGAGCATCAGATATTACAAGGCCATTAGAAATGAGAGAGCATCATATATAACAAGGCCATTAGAAATGAGAGAGCATCATATATAACAAGGCCATTAGAAATGAGAGAGCATCAGATAACAAGGCCATTAGAAATGAGAGAGCATCATATATAACAAGGCCATTAGAAATGAGAGAGCATCATATAACAAGGCCATTAGGAATGAGAGAGCATCATATAACAAGGCCATAAGAAATGAGAGAGCATCATATATAACAAGGCCATTAGAAATGAGAGAGCATCATATATAACAAGGCCATTAGAAATGAGAGAGCATCATATAACAAGGCCATTAGAAATGAGAGAGCATCATATATAACAAGGCCATTAGAAATGAGAGAGCATCATATATAACAAGGCCATTAGAAATGAGAGAGCATCATATATAACAAGGCCATTAGAAATGAGAGAGCATCAGATATTACAAGGCCATTAGAAATGAGAGAGCATCATATATAACAAGGCCATTAGAAATGAGAGAGCATCATATATAACAAGGCCATTAGAAATGGGAGAGCATCAGATAACAAGGCCATTAGAAATGAGAGAGCATCATATATAACAAGGCCATTAGAAATGAGAGAGCATCATATATAACAAGGCCATTAGAAATGAGAGAGCATCATATATAACAAGGCCATTAGAAATGAGAGAGCATCATATATAACAAGGCCATTAGAAATGAGAGAGCATCATATATAACAAGGCCATTAGAAATGAGAGAGCATCATATATAACAAGGCCATTAGAAATGAGAGAGCATCATATATAACAAGGCCATTAGAAATGAGAGAGCATCATATATAACAAGGCCATTAGAAATGCCAGATGGGCTCATTTTACTAACTTGATCACCAATAATCAGAATAATTAGAGAGTGCTCTTCTCCACCATTGATGGCCTGATAAATCCTACCTCCACAAACCTATGAGAACTTTCCTCCACATCTAAATGTGATGAGTTTACAGCACATTTCAGAGATAAGATAACCAACATTAGACTGGGTATCAGTCAAGACCTGATGAGAAGTTTGATGATATGTGTACTAGCCTGCCACACAAAGGTACTATGGATTTATTTTCCCTGGTTGACACAGACATGGTCAGGAAAGTGACATCACAACTTAACCTTCTACCTGCCTTCTCCATCCTATCCCCACCACCTTCTTCAAAACAGTTTCTAATTGCATATCTGAAGAAGCTATTGTTAATCACTCCCTGTTCACAGGCTCTTTCCCCACTGCACTAAAAACTGCTATGGTGAAACCCCTTCTGAAGAAAAGGATTCTAGATTCTTCAGCTCTTAGAAGTTGTCAGCCAATCTCCAACCTCTTAAGCAGAATTCTGGATTAGTTGGTGTTCCAGCAGCTAAATTATTACCTCAAATGAAGTTAGAGCACTGATTATGCTTTTGGGTCCCAAGGAGCACCATTTTGTTTCTCTCCGTCACCCACGCGCACTTTAAACATATGGATGATATAATTATGTCTTTTACATAACTATCACAGACCCAATTTGCCCTTGTCACGTCCTGACCCGTAAAGGGGTCATTTGGTATTGTAGTTTGGTCAGGATGTGTAGTACTGCAGCAGGTGTAGCACTGTAGTACTGTAGCAGGTGTAGTACTGTAGTACTGCAGCAGGTGTAGTACTGTAGCAGGTGTAGTACTCTAGCAGGTGTAGCACTGTAGTACTGTAGCAGGTGTAGTACTGTAGTACTGTAATACTACAGCAGGTGTAGTAATGTAGCAGGTGTAGTACTGCAGCAGGTGTAGTACTGTAGTACTGTAGCAGGTGTAGTACTGTAGTACTGTAATACTACAGCAGGTGTAGTACTGTAGCAGGTGTAGTACTGCAGCAGGTGTAGTACTCTAAGCAGGTGTAGCACTGTAGTACTGTAGCAGGTGTAGTACTGTAGTACTGTAGCAGGTGTAGTACTGTAGCAGGTGTAGTACTGTAGCAGGTGTAGCACTGTAGTACTGTAGCAGGTGTAGTACTGTAGTACTGTAGCAGATGTAGTACTGTAGTACTGTAGCAGGTGTAGTACTGTAGCAGGTGTAGCACTGTAGTACTGTAGCAGGTGTAGTACTGTAGTACTGTAGCAGGTGTAGTACTGTAGCAGGTGTAGTACTGTAGCAGGTGTAGCACTGTAGTACTGTAGCAGGTGTAGTACTGTAGTACTGTAATACTACAGCAGGTATAGTACTGTAGCAGGGTTAGTACTGATGATATGTGTACTAGCCTACCATGGAACTATGGATTTATTTTCCATGATTGACACAGACATGTTCAGAAAAATTATATCACAATTTAAGCCTTTCAATTCCAATCTGGTTTTCGTGCCCACCAAAGCATAGAGACAACCATAGTTAAAGTGGTAAATTATCTTAGAGCCAACACAGAGACAGTCTTAGTTAAAGTGGTAAATTATCTTAGAGCCAACACAGAGACAGTCTTAGTTAAAGTAGTAAATGATCTTAGAGCCAACACAGAGACAGTCTTAGTTAAAGTAGTAAATTATCTTAGAACCAACACAGAGACAGTCTTAGTTAGAGGTAACTTATCTTAGAGCCAACACAGAGACAGTCTTAGTTACAGGTAACTTATCTTAGAGCCAACACAGAGACAGTCTTAGTTAAAGTGGTAAATTATCTTAGAGCCAACACAGAGACAGTCTTAGTTAAAGTGGTAAATTATCTTAGAGCCAACACAGAGACAGTCTTAGTTAAAGTGGTAAATTATCTTAGAGCCAACACAGAGACAGTCTTAGTTAAAGTGGTAAATTATCTTAGAGCCAACACAGAGACAACCATAGTTAAAGTGGTAAATTATCTTAGAGCCAACACAGAGAGAGTCTTAGTTAAAGTGGTAAATTATCTTAGAGCCAACACAGAGACAGTCTTAGTTAAAGTGGTAAATTATCTTAGAGCCAACACAGAGACAGTCTTAGTTAAAGTGGTAAATTATCTTAGAGCCAACACAGAGACAGTCTTAGTTAAAGTAGTAACCTATCAGTTCTCTGTTCTTGTACTATTGGATTTAAGTGCTGCATTCAACACTGTTGACTATGATGTCACATGTGGCGTTCCACAAGGTTCCATTTTGGGTCCGGTACTGTCCAGTTCATATATGTTACCCCTTGGCAGGGTTATCAGTCCTGTCTAGTTAATATATGTTAACCCTTGGCAGGGTTATCAGTCCTGTACTGTCTAGTTAATATATGTTAACCCTTGGCAGGGTTATCAGTCCTGTCCTGTCTAGTTTATATATATTACCCCTTGGCAGGGTTATCAGTCCTGTCTAGTTAATATATGTTACCCCTTGGCAGGGTTATCAGTCCTGTCCAGTTAATATATGTTACCCCTTGGCAGGGTTATCAGTCCTGTACTGTCTAGTTAATATATGTTACCCCTTGGCAGGGTTATCAGTCCTGTACTGTCTAGTTAATATATATTACCCCTTGGCAGGGTTATCAGTCCTGTCTAGTCAATATATGTTACCCCTTGGCAGGGTTATCAGTCCTGTACTGTCTAGTTAATATATGTTACCCCTTGGCAGGGTTATCAGTCCTGTACTGTCTAGTTAATATATGTTACCCCTTGGCAGGGTTATCAGTCCTGTCTAGTTAATATATGTTACCCCTTGGCAGGGTTATCAGTCCTGTCTAGTTAATATATGTTAACCCTTGGCAGGGTTATCAGTCCTGTACTGTCTAGTTAATATATGTTACCCCTTGGCAGGGTTATCAGTCCTGTACTGTCTAGTTAATATATGTTACCCCTTGGCAGGGTTATCAGTCCTGTCTAGTTAATATATGTTACCCCTTGGCAGGGTTATCAGTCCTGTACTGTCTAGTTAATATATGTTACCCCTTGGCAGGGTTATCAGTCCTGTCTAGTTAATATATGTTACCCCTTGGCAGGGTTATCAGTCCTGTACTGTCTAGTTAATATATGTTACCCCTTGGCAGGGTTATCAGTCCTGTCTAGTTAATATATGTTACCCCTTGGCAGGGTTATCAGTCCTGTACTGTCTAGTTAATATATGTTACCCCTTGGCAGGGTTATCAGTCCTGTCTAGTTAATATATGTTACCCCTTGGCAGGGTTATCAGTCCTGTCTAGTTAATATATGTTACACCTTGGCAGGGTTATCAGTCCTGTACTGTCTAGTTAATATATATTACCCCTTGGCAATGTTATCAGTCCTGTACTGTCTGCTACACAGACGATAAGCAACTTTACATTTCTGTGGATTTTAGCTCCACGGATAAATGACCAAGACCAGACAGAGAACACATTACACCGGTTTTAAGATCTCTGCACTGGCTGCCTGTGAGTTTTAGAATTAATTTTAAGATGATTCTATTGGTTTTTAAATCAATCCACGATTGTTCACCGCAATGCATGTCAGACATGCTTTTTAGTTATGTACCCAGTAGGTCCCCCATGTCCTCTGGCCTTTAACTATCCCAAAGCCTAGGACCAAGAGACATGGAGAGGCAGCCTTTAGTTACTATGCCCCCAGCCTTTAGTTACTATGCCCCCCAGCCTTTAGTTACTATGCCCCCAGCCTTTAGTTACAATGCCCCCAGCCTTTAGTTACTATGCCCCCAGCCTTTAGTTACTATGGCCCCAGCCTTTAGTTACTATGCCCCCAGCCTTTAGTTACTATTCCCCCAGCCTCTAGTTACTATGCCCCCAGCCTTTAGTTACTATTCCCCCAGCCTCTAGTTACTATGGCCCCAGCCTTTAGTTACTATGCCCCCAGCCTTTAATTACTATGTCCCCAGCCTTTAGTTACTATGCCCCCAGCCTCTGGAATAACCTGCCAGAGAACCTGAGGGGAGCTGAAACTGTGGACATATTTAAAAAAGATATGTAGCTTTGCTTTTCCTCAGGTTATTTTTAGTCATTCAGATTTAATTGTTATTCTTTAGTTTTTTTATCCTCGTTATGTTTGTTGTGTAGTAAATATTTTAGTTTACATTTTCAGAGATTTTTTGATTTTTTTCCCCTGTGAAGCACATAGTGTTGCATTCCATGTCTGAAATGTTCTGTATAAATAACACTTGATTTAATTAGATTTGATCTAAATCTCTCACACAACACAACCTCACAATGCTACATGCTACATGCTGCAAGCTACTTACTGACAGATACAAGGTCTCTGGGTAGAGTGGGTTGGGTGTTATACTGACAGATACAAGGCCTATACTGACAGATAAAAGGGAGACAGACAGACTAGTTCAGAAGTGATGGTACAACATGCTACATCACTCATAACAAACACAACATGCTACATCATTCATGACAAACACAACATGATACATCAATCATAACAAACACAACATGCTACATCAATCACAACACAACATGATACATCATTCATAACAAACACAACATGCTACATCATTCATAACAAACACAACATGCTACATCATTCATAACACAACATGCTACATCATTCATAACACATGATACATTTTTCAAAACACAACATGCTACATCATTCATAACAATCACAACATGCTACATCCTTCATATCAAACACAACATGCTACATAATTCATAACACAACATGCTACATCATTCATAACTCAACATGCTACATAATTCATAACACAACATGCTACATAATTCATAACAAACACAACATGCCACATCATTCATAACACGACATGCTACATCATTCATAACACAACATGCTACATCATTCATAACACAACATGCTACATCATTCATAACACGACATGCTACATCATTCATAACACGACATGCTACATCATTCATAACACAACATGCTACATCATTCATAACACAACATGCTACATCATTCATAACACAACATGCTACATCATTCATAACACGACATGCTACATCATTCATAGCAAACACGACATGCTACATCATTCATAACACGACATGCTACATCATTCATAACACGACATGCTACATCATTCATAGCAAACACAACATGCTACATCATTCATAACACAACATGCTACATCATTCATAACAAACACAACATGCAACATCATTCATCATTGGGGCGGCAGGTATCCTAGTGGTTAGTGTTGGACTAGTAACTGAAAGGTTGCAAGATCGAGGTCACAAGCTGACAAGGTAAACATCTGACGTTCTGCCCCTGAACAAGCAATTAACCTTCTGTTCCTAGCCCTTTTAGCCTACCGGACGAGCTAAACTACTTCTATGCTCGCTTCGAGGCAAAAAACACTGAAACATGCATGAGAGCACCAGCTGTACCGGAAGACTGTGTGATCACGCTCTCCGCAGCCGATGTAAGACCTTTAGACAGGTCAACATTCACAAGGCCGCAGCGCCAGACGGATTACCAGGACGTGTACTGCGAGCATGCGCTGACCAACTGGCAAGTGTCTTCACTGACATTTCAACCTCTCCCTGTCTGAGTCTGTAATACCAACATGTTTAAAGCACTCAACCATAGTCCCTGTGCACAAGAACACTAAGGTAACCTGCCTAACTGACTACCGACCCATAGCATTCACGTCTGTAGCCATTAAGTGCTTTGAAATGATGGTCATGGCTCACATCAACACCATCATCCCAGAAACCTTAGACCCACTCGAATTTACATACCGCCCAAACAGATCCACAGATGATGCAGTCTCTATTGCGCTCCACACTGCCCTTTTCCATCTGGACAAAAGGAACACCTATGTGAGAATGCTATTCATTGACTACAGCTCAGCGTTCAACACCATAGTGCCCTCAAAGCTCATCAATAAGCTAAGGACCCTGGGACTAAACACCTCCCTCGGCAACTGGATTCTGGACTTCCTGACGGGACGCCCACAGGTGGTGAGGGTAAGTAACAACACATCCACTTCGCTGATCCTCAATATACAAGGGCCCCTCAGTGGTGCATGCTCAGACCCCTCCTGTGCTCCCTGTTCACTCATGACTGCATGGCCAGGCACAACTCCAACACTCATTAAATTTGCTGATGACACAACAGTGGTAGGCCTGATCACCGACAACAATGAGACAGCTTATAGGTCAGAGACCTGGCCGTGTGGTGCCAGGACAACAACCTCTCCCTCAACATGATCAAGACAAAGGAGATGATTGTGGACTACAGGAAAAAGAGGACAGAGCACACCCCCATTCTCATCGATGGGGCTGCAGTGGAGCAGGTTGAGAGCTTCAAGTTTTTTGGTGTCCACATCATCAACAAACTAACATGGTCCAAGCACACCATGACAGTCGTGAAGCGGGCACGACAAAACCAATTCCCCCTCAGGAGACTGAAAAGATTTGGCATGGGTCCTGGATCCTCAAAAGGTTCTACAGCTGCAACATCGAGAGCATCCTGACTGGTTGCATAACTGCCTGGTATGGCAACTGCTCGGCCTCTGACTGCAAGGCACTACAGAGGGTAGTGCGAACGGCCCAATATATCGCGGGGGACAAGCTTCCTGCCACCCAGGACCTCTATACCAGGCGGTGTCAGAGGAAGGCCCTAAAAATTGTCAAAGACTCCAGCCACCCTAGTCATTGACTGTTCACTCTGCTACCACACGGCAAGCGGTACCGGAGTGCCAAGTCTAGGACCAAGAGGCTTCTAAACAGCTTCTACCCACAAGACATAAGACTCCTGAACATCTAGTCAAATGGCTACCCAGACTATTTACATTGCCCCCCCTCCCCTCTCCACACCTCTGCCACTCTCTGTTGTCATCTATGCAAAGTCACTTTTTTATTTTATTTTATTTCACCTTCATTTAACCAGGTAGGCTAGTTGAGAACAAGTTCTCATTTGCAACTGTGACCTGGCCAAGATAAAGCATAGCAGTTAGACACATACAAAACAGAGTTACACATGGAATGAACAAAACATACAGTCAATAATTCAGAAGAAAAAAAAGGGGAAAAAAAGTATATATACAGTGAGTGCAAATTAGGTAAAATAAGGGAATTAAGGCAATAAATAGGCCATGGTGGCAAAGTAATTACAGTTTGGCAATTAAACACTGGAATGGTAGATGTGCAAAAGATGGAATGTGCAAGTAGAGATACTGGGGTGCAAAAGGAGCAGAATAAATAAATAAATACAGTATGGGGATGAGGTAGATAGATGAGCTGTATACAGATGGGCTATGTACAGGTGCAGTGATCTGTGAGCTGCTCTGACAGCTGGTGCTTAAAGCTAGTGAGGGAGATGGGAATCTCCAGCTTCAGAGATTTTTGCAGTTCATTCCAGTCATTGGCAGCAGCGAACTGGAAGGAAAGGCGACCAAAGGAGAAATTGGCTTTGGGGGTGACCAGTGAGATATACCTGCTGGAGCGCTTGCTACGAGTGGGTGCTGCTATGGTGACCAGCGAGCTGAGATAAGGCGGGGCTTTACCTAGCAGAGACTTGTAGATAACCTGTAGCCAGTGGGTTTGGCGACGAGTATGAAGTGAGGGCCAGCCAACGAGAGCATATAGGTCGCGGTGGTGGGTAGTGTATGGGGCTTTGGTGACAAAACGGTTGGCACTGTGATAGGCTGCATCCAGTTTGTTGAGTAGAGTGTTGGAGGCTATTTTATAGATGACATCGCCGAAGTCAAGGATTGGTAGGATGGTCAGTTTTACGAGGGTATGTTTGGCAGCATGAGTGAAGGATGCTTTGTTGCAAAATAGGAAGCTGATTCTAGATTTAATTTTGGATTGGAGATGCTTAATGTGAGTCTGGAAGGAGAGTTTACAGTCTAGCCAGACACCCAGGTATTTGTAGTTATCCACGTATTCTAAGTCAGAGCCGTCCAGATTAGTGTCATGACGTTGGCCTGTGGGTAAGGTTTATGACCCCCCCATAAATACCTTTCTCCCTTCCCCTCTCTGACCCTACTGAAGGACTTGAATAGCCTGTGTTAAATATAGAGAGTCTGGGAACATCAAACAAATGGGGAAAAGGAACCATATTTTGGTAATAAAACCAGTTGGAAATATGCTTGGGAACGTAATGAGTATGTATGTCAGGTTCGGTTGTCATCTGAGACATTATGACTGATGACAGGACGACATAAACTGTACCTGAGAAAGTATACACCCTCTAGTTATCAGAGTAACATGGAATTGTTATGCAATTGAAATGTTTGATATTGAAATTGTTTGTTAGGAGATTAAATGTAATTTTAGCTTCCAAATGAGAGAATTGGGTTTTCATAAGGAAAGTGCCCTGCTTGATCAGTGGCCCACCCCTGTGAAGAGGAGGGGTTATAAACGATGAAACACATCCTTCCCCCCTCTCCACTATATAAGCCTTTGACGAAAAGATGCACGTGAGGTCTGCAGCCTCTACGTTAGAAGGACACACATGTCAAGGACAGAACTAAGCCAACCTCGGCGTGAGCTATGGTATGAACTGGTATGAACTTTGAGCTTATTCACTACAGAAGTGATACTTCCTAGCCGTTGAGTTAGCAGCGGCCGCTGTAGACGTGGGCTAGGAAAGGACGGACGACGGATCCAGTCTAACAAACAGACGAAGATACCACCATGTATCCAATTTACCACCAGAGACATTCTTCCGAGAACAGGAAGATCTGTTGGCCAACCCGGCCAGCATCTATGACCAATGTACCGAAGCGCAGCTCAGAGTAAATATTTATTGCATTTTCCTTTTCCAAATGGGCGGTAATTTAGAATGCATAAGATAATGTATTTACGATAGCATAGCTGCTGTTTCTTTGTTCCTAAATCTTCCCGCTCTTTCATTCAAGCCCAACCCCCTTTCCTTTGTGTAACCAGCCATGATACAGGTTCCGTCCACCAGGACGTTTTCTGTATGACATCATATGTATTCGGTGTATTTGTAATTCTGTGTGATAAGTTTAGGTATTTAGTAAATAAATAATTAAACCCAATTTTGCATTGCTGATTCAACTTGTTAGCCAGGGTTCGTGAAGATAGCCAAGAATTTACAACTTTCATTATGAGACTGAAAATAAGATAAGGGTTAATATTGACTGCTATCGATGTAAAATTTTACTAAGTATTTTAAGAGTTTATTCGGAAGATAACGGCTCTATAAACGTTCTTCCGTGGTGCCCCGACTTTCTAGTTAATTACATTTACATGATTAGCTTAATCAGGTAATATTAATTACAGAGAGAATTTTATAGGTTAGTATGTCATATACCTTAATCCGGCATAGCCAAAGACACGACAGTAGTGATGCTGGATGGGCGGGCAGGTGCGGGCAATGATCGGTTGAATAGCATGCATTTACTTTTATTTGCATTTAAGAGCAGTTGGAGGCCACGGAAGGAGAGTTGTATGGCATTGAAGCTTGTCTGGAGGTTAGTTAACACAGTGTCCAAAGAAGAGCCAGAAGTATACAGAATGGTGTCGTCTGTGTAGAGGTGGATCAGAGAATCACCAGCAGCAAGAGCGACATCATAGATGTATACAGAGAAGAGAGTTGGCCCAAGAATTGAACCCTGTGGCACCCCCATAGAGACTGCCAGAGGTCTGGACAACAGGCCCCCCGATTTGACACACTGAACTCTATCAGAGAAGTAGTTGGTGAACCAGGCGAGGCAATCATTTGAGAAACCAAGGCTGTTGAGTCTGCCAATAAGAATGTGGTGATTGACAGAGTCGAAAGCCTTGGCCAGGTCGATGAATACAGCTGCACAGTAATGTCTCTTATCGATGGCGGTTATGATATCGTTAAGGACCTTGAGCGTGGCTGAGGTGCACACATGACCGGCTCTGAAACCAGATTGCATAGCGGAGAAGGTACGGTGTGATTCAAAATGGTCGGTGATCTGTTTGTTAACTTGGCTTTCGAATATCTTAGAAAGGAAGGACAGGATGGATATTGGTCTGTAACAGTTTGGGTCTAGAGTGTCTCCCCCTTTGAAGAGGGGGATGACCGCAGCAGCTTTCCAATCTTTGGGAATCTCAGACGATACGAAAGAGAGGTTGAACAGGCTAGTAATAGGGGTTGCAACAATTTCGGCAGATAATTTTAGAAAGAGAGGGTCCAGATTGTCTAGCCCGGCTGATTTGTAGGGGCTCAGATTTTGCAGCTCTTTCAGAACATCAGCTATCTGGATATGGGTGAAGGAGAAATGGTGGGGGCTTGGGCGGGTTGCTTTAGAGGGTGCCGGGCAGTTGACCGGGGTAGGGGTAGCCAGGTGGAAAGCATGGCCAGTCGTAGAGAAAAGCTCATTGAAATTCTCAATTATAGTGGATTTATCAGTTGTAACAGTGTTTCCTAGCCTCAGAGCAGTGGGTAGCTGGGAGGAGGTGTTCTTATTCTTCATAGACTTTACAGTGTTCCAGAACTTTTTTGAGTTTGTACTGCAGGATGCAAATGTCTGTTTAATTAAATCTACCTTCAGTTGAAGTCGGACGTTTACATACAGCCAATTACATTTAAACTCAGACCAGAGAACATATCTACAAAAAGTGCGATATTTTTCCCCATGTGCATTTGCAAACCGTAGTCTGGCTTTTTCATGGCGGTTTTGGAGCGGTGGCTTCTTCCTTGCTGAGCGGCCTTTCAGGTTGAGTCGATATAGGATTCATTTTACTGTGGATATAGTTTCCTCCAGCATCTACAGTGATATGGACCTACCTCAGTCTGTACATTACTTCCCTGGGTCCAGATACAGCTCTACCTATAGGACACATAGATTTAATTAGTTAAACTGGCAATATGTTATTTTTGGGGTGACCTGACAAAATTCACATAGAAATGTGTGTTATAGATCTGTAATTATACTTTAAAGCATGTCTAAGTAGCAGTAGATCTGTTCTATGTGAGCAATGATATACGTTCCCTTATGTTTTGTTTTTGCATCTTTTAGAAACAGCTGAAACAACAATATTCTTGGTTATAGAATATATATTTCACAGTGGTTTTGATGGCACAATGATTCTCTACACTATGCACAGAAACTGATGGGTGTTGCTGAGCCCTCTGGCACAAAATGGCTGCCATGATCTCTACTTTTCATCATCATCATTGAGCCTGACCTGTCTGTCTGTCTGTCTGTCTGTCTGTCTGTCTGTCTGTCTGTCTGTCTGTCTGTCTGTCTGTCTGTCTGTCTGTCTGTCTGTCTCTGTCTGTCTCTGTCTGTCTCTGTCTGTCTGTCTGTCTGTCTGTCTGTCTGTCTGTCTGTCTGTCTGTCTGTCTTCACTGCTAAGTATACAGGGTCTGGAACGACCTTCTGACCTGTATCTCTGTCTGTCTGTCTTCACTGCTGAGTAGACAGGGTCTGGAACGACGTTCTCTGAAAGAAACATATAAACCGGTTACAACTAGTGACATGTTAAAACACTAAAAACATATTTTTTACATCAGAAAGATGAGCGGAGTGTTGTTGGCCTCTCCCTTCTTCCTACCTCTCCTCCTGTTGTGTTGTCTCTTTGTGTGGTTGACGTCAGCATAGGTCACATCACCTGGACCAGATCCACCTGGAACTAAACACAGGAGAGAGGATATTAACACAGACTGGACCAGATCCACCTGGAACTAAACACAGGAGAGAGAGAGGATATTAACACAGACTGGACCAGATCCACCTGGAACTAAACACAGGAGAGAGAGAGGATATTAACACAGACTGGACCAGATCCACCTGGAACTAAACACAGGAGAGAGAGAGGATATTAACACAGACTGGACCAGATCCACCTGGAACTAAACACAGGAGAGAGAGAGGATATTAACACAGACTGGACCAGATCCACCTGGAACTAAACACAGGAGAGAGAGAGGATATTAACACAGACTGGACCAGATCCACCTGGAACTAAACACAGGAGAGAGAGAGGATATTAACACAGACTGGACCAGATCCACCTGTAAGTAAACACAGGAGAGAGAGAGGATATTAACACAGACTGGACCAGATCCACCTGTAAGTAAACACAGGAGAGAGAGAGGATATTAACACAGACTGGACCAGATCCACCTGGAACTAAACACAGGAGAGAGAGAGAGGATATTAACACAGACTGGACCAGATCCACCTGGAAGTAAACACAGGAGAGAGAGAGGATATTAACACAGACTGGACCAGATCCACCTGGAACTAAACACAGGAGAGAGAGAGGATATTAACACAGACTGGACCAGATCCACCTGGAACTAAACACAAGAGAGAGAGAGGATATTAACACAGACTGGACCAGATCCACCTGGAACTAAACACAGGAGAGAGAGAGGATATTAACCTGTTATGGCTAGGGGGCAGTATTTTCACGGTTGGATAAAAAACGTACCCGATTTAATCTGATTATTACTCCTGCCCAGAAACTAGAATATGCATATAATTATTAGCTTTGGATAGAAAACACTCCAAAGTTTCTAAAACTGTTTTAATGGTGTCTGTGAGTATAACAGAACTCATTTGGCAGGCCAAAACCTGAGAAGATTCTGTACAGGAAGTACCCTGTCTGACCATTTCTTGGCCTTCTTTGTCATCTCTATCCATTACAAAGGATCTCTGCTGTTACGTGACACTTCCTACGGCTCCAATGGGCTCTCAGAGCCCGGGAAAAAGCTGAATGACGTAATTCAAAGCCCTGGCTGAAACACACGAGCGCTTTTGCTAAGTGGTCTATCAGCGGACAAAGGAAATAGGCGCGTGCCCGAGTCGACCCCATGCTGTATTTTATTTCGTCTGTTTACCTAATTGCAGATTCCCGGTCGGAATATTATCGCTTTTTTACGAGAAAAATGGCATAAAAATTGATTTTAAACAGCGGTTGACATGCTTCGAAGTACGGTAATGAAATATTTAGAAATCTTTTGTCACGAAATGCGCCATGCGCGCGACCCTTATTTACCATTCGGATAGTGTCTAGAACTCACGAACAAAACGCCGCTGTTGGACATAACTATGGATTATTTTGGACCAAACCAACATTTGTTATTGAAGTAGAAGTCCTGGGAGTGCATTCTGACGAAGAACATCAAAGGTAATCAAACTTTTATAATAGTAAATCTGATTTTGGTGAGTGCTAAACTTGGTGGGTGTCTAAATAGCTAGCCCTGTGATGCCGGGCTATCTACTTAGAATATTGTAAAATGTGCTTTCACCGAAAAGCTATTTTAAAATCGGACATATCGAGTGCATAGAGGAGTTCTGTATCTATAATTCTTAAAATAATTGTTATGTTTTTTGTGAACGTTTATCGTGAGTAATTTAGTAAATTCACCGGAGGTTTGCGGGGGGTATGCTAGTTCTGAACATCACATGCTAATGTAAAAAAGCTGGTTTTTGATATAAATATGAACTTGATTGAACAAAACATGCATGCATTGTATAACATAATGTCCTAGGGTTGTCATCTGATGAAGATCATCAAAGGTTAGTGCTGCATTTAGCTGTGGTTTTGTTTTTTGAGACATTATATGCTAGCTTGAAAAATGGGTGTCTGATTATTTCTGGCTGGGTAGTCTGCTGACATAATCTAATGTTTTGCTTTCGCTGTAAAGCCTTTTTGAAATCGGACAGTGTGGTTAGATTAACGAGAGTCTTTAAAATGCTGTAAAATAGTCATATGATTGAAAAATTGAAGTTTTCGGATTTTAGAGGAATTTGTATTTCGCGCCACGCCCATCATTGGATATTGGAGCAGGTGTTCCGCTAGCGGAACATCTTAACACAGACTGGACCAGATCCACCTGGAACTAAACACAGGAGAGAGAGAGGATATTAACACAGACTGGACCAGATCCACCTGGAACTAAACACAGGAGAGAGAGAGAGGATATTAACACAGACTGGACCAGATCCACCTGGAACTAAACACAGGAGAGAGAGAGAGGATATTAACACAGACTGGACCAGATCCACCTGGAACTAAACACAGGAGAGACAGAGGATATTAACACAGACTGGACCAGATCCACCTGGAACTAAACACAGGAGAGAGAGAGAGGATATTAACACAGACTGGACCAGATCCACCTGGAACTAAACACAGGAGAGAGAGAGGATATTAACACAGACTGGACCAGATCCACCTGGAACTAAACACAGGAGAGAGAGAGGATATAAACTCAGACTGGACCAGATCCACCTGGAACTAAACACAGGAGAGGGAGAGAGGATATTAACACAGACTGGACCAGCTGTATGTTGGAGTGTTATACAGCATTACAGTACCTGTGGTGTTTTAGTATTATACAGTACTACAGTACCTGTGGTGTTATAATGTTATACAGTACTACAGTACCTGTGGTGTTATACAGTATTACAGTACCTGTGGTGTTATACAGTATTACAGTACCTGTGGTGTTATACAGTACTACAGTACCTGTGGTGTTATAGTGTTATTCAGTATTACAGTACCTGTGGTGTTATAGTGTTATACAGTATTACAGTACCTGTGGTGTTATAGTGTTATACAGTATTACAGTACCTGTGGTGTTATAGTATTATTCAGTACTACAGTACCTGTGGTGTTATAGTGTTATACAGTATTACAGTACCTGTGGTGTTATAGTGTTATACAGTATTAGAGTACCTGTGGTGTTATAGTGTTATACAGTACTACAGTACCTGTGGTGTTATAGTGTTATACAGTACTACAGTACCTGTGGTGTTGGAGTGTTATTCAGTACTACAGTACCTGTGGTGTTATAGTATTATTCAGTACTACAGTACCTGTGGTGTTATAGTGTTATACAGTATTACAGTACCTGTGGTGTTATAGTGTTATACAGTACTACAGTACCTGTGGTGTTATAGTGTTATACAGTATTATAGTACCTGTGGTGTTGGAGGTCTTCACTGCAGAGTAGACTGGATCAGCTCCTGGAGACTTCTCTGGAGGAGGCGAGACAATGGGTTAAAGACATAAAGACACTGTACTGTGTGTGTGTGTGTGTGTGTGTGTGTGTGTGTGTGTGTGTGTGTGTGTGTGTGTGTACCTCTCCTTCTCCTGGGTTCTGGATCCTGTATGATTCTAACGTCAGGATAGGTAACATCTCTGGGTTCAGCTGCTACATGTTTGTTCCTCTTCTTGCAGAACAGGA
The DNA here is from genome assembly GCF_901001165.1 of Salmo trutta. Classification (NCBI taxonomy): domain Eukaryota; kingdom Metazoa; phylum Chordata; class Actinopteri; order Salmoniformes; family Salmonidae; genus Salmo; species Salmo trutta. The sequence goes on from NC_042961.1 coordinate 65,436,978, forward strand.
CCAGTAGAATGATCAGAGAGATGGAGAGAGCAGCCACCAACCCAGAGACAGACAGAGGGAGGAGGAGAGAGGTGGTAGGAGAGGAGGATGAGGTAGAGCCTCCATCTTGAAAAACACAAGAGAAAACAGCACAGTACATAGTTAAAAACAAACTGTTTATATTATCTTCGACATATGTATTACTTCTAATGACCAAGCAGAGATTACAAGAACACAAATTATTATGAATGTCTCACCTGTCACTGTCATCCAGCTCTCTGGTGATTCTCCTTCAGAGTTGTTACACTTGTAGAGTCCTTCATCTGACTTGGATACTGCAGGGATGGTCATCTCTCCTGTAGTCTGAGTCCTGATGAGGGATCCATCTTTGTAGAAATCAGCTGTGAGGTTAGAGGGAGTTCCCTGATATCTGCAGCGCAGAGTCACGTTATCTCCCTCAGTCACAGGAAGAGCAGGGCTCTCCAGGATCACAGCTCCAGCTGTATATAATATATAAACATCATATATAAACAGGTCTCTCTAGGATCACAGCTCCAGCTGTATATAATATATAAACATCATATATAAACAGGTCTCTCCAGGATCACAGCTCCAGCTGTAAAAATATATAAACATCATATATCAACAGGTCTCTCCAGGATCACAGCTCCAGCTGTATATAATATATAAACATCATATATCAACAGGTCTCTCCAGGATCACAGCTCCAGCTGTATATAATATATAAACATCATATATAAACATAACATCAGCTCTCTGAAACCAGATGAACCACTAAACACTATAATGTTAGTAGATGGTGTTTGTGGACATACCAGGTACTGTGATGTTGACAGCATTGCTGTGTTCTCCAGACCCAGACTCACACCAGTACACTCCACTGTATGATGGTATTAGGGACACGATGCATGAAGACCCTTGTGGTTTTCCCCATTTTCTTCCACAATCTGAACGATCCCCAGAGACTGTGTATCTCTTCAGTCTCCATCCAGCAGAGTTCCCCTGAACCTCACAGCTCAGAGAGACAGACTCATATTTAAAGAACTGAGATCTATCAGGTCTGACACTCAGAGAGGCTGAAAGAGACAGATTTGACATAGAGAAAAAGAGAGAGAGAGAGAGACAGAAACGTTGAGAAATGGTTTGATGAAGAATACAAAACCTAAGAAAGAAATTAAGAAACCTATTACACTAAAAACACAGAACACAGAACTAAGCCTTCACCTTCACCACGTTGAATCACTAAAACAATACAGAAATACACATCAGAAAACCTGAGCCTTCACCACGGTGAATCACTAAAACAATACAGAAATACACATCAGAAAAACAGCACATCAGAAATCAGCTCAATGTAATTGAAGAATTCATAGAATCTAACCACTTCTGGGAAAATTGGAAAACACTAAACAAACAAACGACAACACAAAGAGATGTTTGGATAAACCACTTCTCCAACGTTTTTGGTTCTATAATGAAGATCAAACAGCAAAAACATATACATGACCAAATACAAATCTTAGAATCAGCTATTAAAGACTTCCAGAACCTGGATTATCCAATGGATGAACTACAGGACAAATTACAAACCCTCCAATCCAAAAAGGCCTGTGGGGTTGATGGTATCCTAAGTGAAATTATAAATATACAGACCAGAAATTCCAATTGTCTTAAGGGTTAAAAATGACCCGCCACTATGTTTAAACAGCAGAGAAAACACCCTAAATTATATTTTTTCAACTTGAAATTTGAAATTTGATTACTTTGATGATGCCCAGGACGTCGCCTCAATATTCTACATATTCATCAAACCAGCCATCGAAAAAATCATCCTGGAGATGACAAATTTGGAGGGTTTCTGTAAATATGGAGACAACTGGAAAAGGATGGATGAGATTGACCTGCGTGCCTACATAGGGCTGCTAATCTTAGAGGGTGTGTATAGGTCCCGAGGCGAGGCTACATGTAGTCTCTAGGATGTAGAGAGTGGAAGGGTGATTTTCCGTACCACAATGCCACTGAAAGTCTTTCACACTTTCTCAAGAATGCTATGATTTCATAACCGTGAGACCTACAAGACGTGTGAGAGACAAACTGGCGGCCATAAGAGAGGTCTGGGAGAAGTGGATGGAGTGTCTGCCATACCTCTACAGCCCTGGGCCTGAAGTAACAGTGGATGAGGCCATATCTCTACAACCCTGGGCCTGAAGTAACAGTGGATGAGGCCATACCTCTACAACCCTGGGCCTGAAGTAACAGTGGATGAGGCCATACCTCTACAACCCTGGGCCTGAAGTAACAGTGGATAAGCAACTGGTTCCATTCAGAAGTACACCCGCCTCACCCAATGTGATATGGATCCCCTATTTTTTAGACCTTATAGCCAGAACCTCCATCAGAAACTAGCCATCAGAAGCTAACCAGCTAATTAGCTACTAGCTATTTAGTCATTGTTAGCCTTCTGCACATACTCCAGCCGCTTTTAGCCTGGATAATACTTGCCAGCTTGCAAGTATCGGATTGTTTTCTCCACCACAACACCGGATTCCTGCCATAAGCCCTGGACCATTACTCCTGATCATCACAGCTAGCTAGCTGCCACCGATTATATCAACATGATTAGCTGTTGTTGTCTTAGCTAGCTCTCCCAATTTTCACCTGTGATTACTTTATGCCTCGCTTTATATCTCTCTCTGATGTCAATATGCCTTGTATACTGTTGTTTAGGGTAGTTATCATTGTTTTATTTGACTGCGGAGCCCCTAGTTCCACTCAACATGCCTCAGATACCTCCTTTGTCCCACCTCCCACACATGCGGTGACCTCAGTCAGCAGAACTAGTGCCTCCAGAGATGCAACCTCTCTTATCATCACTCAGTGCCTGGGTTTACCTCCACTGTACCGGCACCCTACCACACCCCTGTCTGTATATTATGCCCTGAATCTATCCTACAATGCCCAGAAATCTGCTCCTTTTATTCTCTGTCCCCAATGCAACATGTGATGAAAATACTAGAGAAATGTTACTATTATAGAACAGGTGATGAATATAGATAAATGTACTCACCTCCAACTTGTCCGAGGCTACAGTATACCAGTGTACTCAACAGCACTGAAACACACAGAACTATCACTATGGTACATGATGTAAACACTGAAACACACAGAGAAAACTATCACCATGGTACATGGTGTAAACACTGAAACACACAGAGAGAACTATCACTATGGTACATGATGTAAACACTGAAACATACAGAGAGAACTATCACTATGGTACATGATGTAAACACTGAAACACACAGAGAGAACTATCACTATGGTACATGATGTAAACACTGAAACACACAGAGAGAACTATCACTATGGTACATGATGTAAACACTGAAACACACAGAGAGAACTATCACTATGGTACATGATGTAAACACTGAAACACACAGAGAGAACTATCACTATGGTACATGATGTAAACACTGAAACACACAGAGAGAACTATCACTATGGTACATGATGTAAACACTGAAACACACAGAGAGAACTATCACTATGGTACATGATGTAAACACTGAAACACACAGAGAGAACTATCACTATGGTACATGATGTAAACACTGAAACACACAGAGAGAACTATCACTATGGTACATGATGTAAACACTGAAACACAGAGAGAACTATCACTATGGTACATGATGTAAACACTGAAACACACAGAGAGAACTATCACTATGGTACATGATGTAAACACTGAAACACACAGAGAGAACTATCACTATGGTACATGATGTGAACACTGAGCTGTACCACAGATATTAATTTCCTTAAGAGTCATTAATGTGTCAATCTAATAAACATAAAACAAAAATCCCCATCAAAATCCATCAGTTTAAGAGATATCTGTTTTTATTTTCAATACACCGCATCTGCCTATGTTGGCCTTCCGCATCTATGGTGGAACGTGTGTTTTGCTCTACGCACAATTGGCCCAGCGTCGTCCGGGATTGCCCGGTGTAGGCCGTCATTGTAAATAAGAATTTGTTCTTAACTGACTTTCCCAGTTATATAAAGGTAAAATATAAAAAAATACAAATGTCCAAGGGATTCATCTGAAGTCAGTACAGCTGATGTGTCAACTTCTGTCGGTACCGTCCATTTGGGCTACAAGCCCTAGAGACTCTCAGATACAAACTAATATGACCCCACTATGGAAAGAGGAGACTCTCAGATACAAACTAATATGACCCCACTATGGAAAGGGGAGACTCAGATACAAACTAATATGACCCCACTATGGAAAGAGGAGACTCTCAGATACAAACTAATATGACCCCACTATGGAAAGAGGAGACTCTCAGATACAAACTAATATGACCCCACTATGGAAAGGGGAGACTCTCAGCTACAAACTAATATGACCCCACTATGGAAAGGGGAGACTCTCAGCTACAAACTAATATGACCCCACTATGGAAAGAGGAGACTCAGCTACAAACTAATATGACTCCACTATGGAAAGAGGAGACTCTCAGCTACAAACTAATATGACCCCACTATGGAAAGAGGAGACTCAGCTACAAACTAATATGACCCCACTATGGAAAGAGGAGACTCTCAGCTACAAACTAATATGACCCCACTATGGAAAGAGGAGACTCTCAGCTACAAACTAATATGACCCCACTATGGAAAGAGGAGACTCAGCTACAAACTAATATGACCCCACTATGGAAAGAGGAGACTCAGCTACAAACTAATATGACCCCACTATGGAAAGAGGAGACTCAGCTACAAACTAATATGACCCCACTATGGAAAGGGGAGACTCAGCTACAAACTAATATGACCCCACTATGGAAAGAGGAGACTCAGTTACAAACTAATATGACCCCACTATGGAAAGGGGAGACTCTCAGCTACAAACTATTATGACCCCACTATGGAAAGAGGAGACTCTCAGCTACAAACTAATATGACCCCACTATGGAAAGAGGAGACTCTCAGTTACAAACTAATATGACCCCACTATGGAAAGGGGAGACTCAGACACAAACTAAAAAAACAGAAATGTTTCCTGAGCTTTCTTATGTCTCCTAGATATAGGATAGACACTTCAAAACTGTATTACTTATATATATATATATATATAATATATCGATTTTTTTGCCATTTATGAATGTGTTATTGAATGCATTTATATGTGGTATAGTAGCAATGTCTTCATATTGTGCAGACACTAAACAATGCAGATATTAAAGCATATAGATATTAAACCATAAACATATTAAACTATATAGATATTAAACTACATAGATATTAAAGCATATAGATAATAAACAATATAGATATTAAACTACATAGATATTAAAGCAAATAGATATTAAACCATATAGATATTAAACCATATAGATTTTAAACCATATAGATATTACACTGTATAGGTATTAAACTATATAGATATTATACTGTATAGATATTAAACAACATAGATATTAAACCATATAGATATTAAACTATATAGATAGTAAACTATATAGATATTATACCATATAGATATTAAACCATATAGATACAGTTGAAGTCGGAAGTTTACATACATGTTAGGCAAATACATTTAAACTCCGTTTTTCACAATTCCTGACACTTAATCCTAGTAAAAATTCCCTGTCTTAGGTCAGTTAGGATCACCACTTTATTTTAAGAATGTGAAATGTCAGAATAATAGTTGAGAGAATTATTTATTCCAGCTTTTATTTATTTCATCACATTCCCAGTGGGTCAGAAGTTTACATACTCTCAATTAGTATTTGGTAGCATTGCCTTTAAATTGTTTAACTTGGGTCAAACGTTTCAGGTAGCCTTCCACAAGCTTCCCACAATAAGTTGGGTGAATTTTGTCCCATTCCTTCTGACAGAGCTGGTGTAACTGAGTCAGGTTTGTAGGCCTTCTTGCTTGCACACGCTTTTTCAGTTCTGTCCACAAATTTTCTATAGGTTTGAGGTCAGGGCTTTGTGATGGCCACTCCAATACCTTGACTTTGTTGTTCTTAAACCATTTTGCCACAACTTTGGAAGTATGCTTGGGGTCATTGTCCATTTGGAAGACCCATTAGCGACCAAGCTTTAACTTCCTGACTGATGTCTTGAGATGTTGCTTCAATATATCCACATAATTTTCCTCCCTCATGATGCCATCTATTTTGTGAAGTGCACCAGTCCCTCCTGCAGCAAAGCACCCCCATAACATGATGCCGCCACCCCCATGCTTGACTGTTGTGATGGTGTTCTTCGGCTTGCAAGTCTCCCACTTTTTCCTCCTAACATAACGATGGTCATTATGGCCAAACAGTTCTATTTTTTTTTCATCAGACCAGAGGACATTTCTCCAAAAAGTACGATCTTTGTCCCCATATGCAGTTGCAAACCGTAGTCTGGCTTTTTTTATGGCGGTTTTGGAGTAGTTGCTTCTTCCTTGCTGAGCGGTCTTTCAGGTTATATCGATATAGGACTTGTTTTACTGTGGATATAAATACTTTTGTACCTGTTTCCTCCAGCATCTTCACAAGGTCCTTTGCTGTTGTCCTGGGATTGATTTGCACTTTTCGCACCAAAGTACATTCATCTCTAGGAGGCAGAACGCGTCTCCTTCCTGAGCGGTATGACGGCTGCATAGTCCCATGGTGTTTATACTTGCGTACTATTGTTTGTACAGATGAAAGTGGTAACTTCAGGCTTTTGGAAATTGCTGAGAAGAATGAACCAGACTTGTTGAGGTCTACAATACTTTTGCTGAGGTCTTGGCTGATTTCTTTTGATTTTCCCATGATGTCAAGCAAAGAGGCACTGAGTTTGAAGGTAGGCCTTGAAATACATCCACAGGTACACCTTCAATTGACTCAAAATATGTCAATTAGCCTAACAGAAGCTTCTAAAGCCATGACATAATTTTCTGGAATTTTCCAAGCTGTTTAAAGTCACAGTCAACTTAGTTTATGTAAACTTCTGACCCACTGGAATTGTGATACAGTGAATTTTAAGTGAAATAATCTGTAAGAAATTGTTGAAAAATGACTTGTGTCATGCACAAAGTAGATGTCCTAACCGACTTTCCAAAACTATAGTTTGTTAACAAGAAATGTGTGGAGTGTTTGAAAAAGGAGGTTTAATGACTCCAACCTAAGTGTACGTAATCTTCCGACTTCAACTGTATAAAACCTCGTAGATATAAAAAAATACAGATATTATCTATAAAGATATTAAACTATATAAATATGAAACTATACAAACATTAAGTTACATAGATATTAAACCATATAGATATTCAACATATACTGTATATATTAAACTATATAGATTTTAAACCATATAGATATTAAACCATATAGATATTAAACTATATAGAATTTAAACCATATAGATATTAAACTATATAGACTTTAAACCATACAGATATTAAACTATATAGACATTACACCATATAGATATTAAAGTATACAGATATTAAACCATATAGATATTAAACTACAGATATATTAAACTTTATATATATTAAACCATATAGATATTCAGCTATAAAGATATCAAACTATAGAGAAATCAAACAAATATGAGATTCAACTACACAGATATTAAACCATATGGATATGAAACCGTACTGATATTACACCATATAGAAATTAAACTATATAGATATTAAACTATATAGATATTAAACCATATAGATATTAAACTATATAGGTATTAAACTATATAGATATGAAACCATATAAATATTAAACCATATAGATATTAAACAATATTGATATTAAACTATTTAGGTATTAAACCATATAGATATTAAACAATATTGATATTAAACCATATAGATATTAAACTATATTGATATTAAACTATATAGATGTTAAACTATATTGATATTAAACCATATAGATATTAAACAATATTGATATTAAACCATATAGATGTTAAACTATATTGATATTAAACCATATAGATATTAAACTATATTGATATTAAACCATATAGATATTAAACTATATTGATATTAAACTATATAGATATTAAACTATATTGATATTAAACCATATAGATATTAAACCATATATATATTAAACTATTTAGATATTAAACCATATAGATATTAAACTATATTGATATTAAACTATATAGATATTAAACTATATTGATATTAAACCATATAGATATTAAACCATATATATATTAAACTATTTAGATATTAAACCATATAGATATTAATATTGATATTAAACTATATAGATATTAAACTATATTGATATTAAACCATATAGATATTAAACCATATATATATTAAACTATTTAGATATTAAACCATATAGATATTAATATTGATATTAAACCATATAGATATTAAACGTTATAGATATTAAACGATATATATATTAAACTATTTAGATATTAAACCATATAGATATTAATATTGATATTAAACTATATAGATATTAAACTATATTGATATTAAACCATATAGATATTAAACCATATATATATTAAACTATTTAGATATTAAACCATATAGATATTAATATTGATATTAAACCATATAGATATTAAACGTTATAGATATTAAACGATATAGATATACAGATATTAAACCATACTGATATTTAATTATATCTAGACATTGAACCGTATATATAGTAAACCATTTAGATAATATTCAACTCACAGAGTAGATGACAGGTGCGTTCCATCTCAACGTGTCGATCACTAACTGTATCTAAACTCTAGTGACTTGTAGCCTGTTCATCCCCCCACCCACCTCTCCGCTCTACCCGTCTATACTTCCTCTTGAGAAGGACTGAGAGGAATGAAAGATGTGTGTGACAGATGGAGTGGGCCTTGAGAGAAGAGATACACAGAGAGACAGAGAAAGAGAGATTGAGAGTAACAGGGAGAGAGAGATGGAGAGACAGGGAGAGAGACAGCGATAGGGAGAGACAGAGATAAAGAGAGACACGGAGAGGTGGCAGGTAGCCTTGTGGTTAGAGCATTGGACTAGTAACTTAAAGGTTGCAAGATCAAATCCCCGAGCTGACAAGGTAAAAATCTGTTGTTCTGCCCCTAAACAAGGCAGTTAACCCACTGTTCCTAGTCCGTCACTGAAGTTTGTTCTTAACTGACTTGCCTAGTTAAATAAATGCAAAATAACATCTCTTCTAAAAAAGAGACACAGAGAGTGAGTGTGAGGTCTGGGGTCCGCTCACCAACCAAGAATTCACAAAATGGGACAAACATCAAATTGAGACTCTGCATTAAGAATTCTGCAAAAACATCCTCTGTGTAAAACAAATAATGCATACAGAGCCAATTCATGCACATTTTTCAAAATCCAGAAAAGAGACGTTAAATTCTACAACCACCTTAAGAGGAAGTGATTCTCAAACCTTCCATAACAAAGCCATCACCTATGGAGAGATGAACCTGGAGAAGAGTCCCATAAGCAAGCTGGTCCTGGGGCTCTGTTCATGAACACAAACAGACCCCACAGAGCCCCCAGACAGCAACACAATTAGACCCAACCCAATATTAAGGAAAGCTTTGACTATGTAAAGACTTGTGAGCATAACCTTGTTATTGTCACATCCTGACCAGTAAAGGGGTTATTTGTTATTATAGTTTGGTCAGGACGTGGCAGGGGGTATTTGTTTTATGTGGTTTTGAGTGTGTGTTTATGTAGAGGGGCGTTTGATTTATGTATTCCGGGGTTTTTGGTTTAGTTCTATGTTGTATAGTTCTGTCTGTTCTAGGGTGTTTAATTCTATGTTTAGGTATTTGGGATTGGGGCCTTCAATTGGAGGCAGCTGTGTATCGTTGCCTCTGATTGAAGGTCCTATAATTTGTAAACTTCTGACCCACTGAAATTGTATACAGTGAATTATAAGTGAATTAGTCTGTCTGTAAGCAATTGTTGACAAATTACTTGTGTCATGCACAAAGTAGATGTCCTAACCGACTTGCCAAAACTATAGTTTGTTAACAACAAATTTGTGGTGTTTGAAAAACGAGTTTTAATGACTCCAACCCAAGTGTATGTAATCTTCCGACTTCAACTGTATTAAACCACGTAGATATAAAAAAATATAGATATTAACTATATAGATACTAAACCATATAGATATTAAACATATAGATATTAAACTATATAGATTTTAAACCATATATAAACTAAACTATATAGATATTAACCTATATAGATTAAAAAAAATACTATATGTTACTATCTATATATATATATATATATATATATATATATAGATTTTATACCATATAGATTTTAAACAATATAGATATTAAACCATATAGATATTAAATTATATATATAATTATTAAACCGTACAGATATTAAACCATATATATATTAAACCATGTAAATATAAAATTATATAGATTTTAAACCATATATATTTAACCATATAGATATTAAATTATATAGATTTTAAACCATATATATATATTTAACCATATAGATATTACATTAAATAGATATTAAACCATACAGATATTAAAACATATAGATATTAAACCATATATATATATATATATATATATATATATATATATATATATATTAAACCATATGGATATTAAATTATATAGATATTAAAGCATACCGATATTAAACCATATAGATATTAAATTATATAGATATTAAAGCATACAGATATTAAATTACACAGATATTAAGCCATGTAGATATTAAACTATATAGATATTAAACTATATATTTTAAACCCTACAGATAGTAAACCATACATATATTAAACTATATAGATATTAAACTATACAGATTTTAACATATTTTAACATATTGATATTTAACTATACAGATATTAAACAATATAGATATTAAAACATATAGATATTTTTCAACTCACAGAGTAGAAGACAGGTCCGTTCCATCTCAACTTGTCGATCACAAACTCTCTCTAAACTCTTGTGACTACCTCTCCTCTCTACCCATCTCTACTTCCTCTCTGCTGAGATGGACTGAGAGGTGTGAAAGATGTGTGTGACAGAATGAAGGGGCCTAGAGAGAAGAGATAAAGAGAGCTTGAGAGTAACAGAGAGAGAGAGATGGAGAGAGAGAGACAGGGAGAGAGACAGAGATAGGGAGATAAAGAGAGACACGGAGAGAGAAGAGAGATAGAGACAGAGACAGAGAGGGGCGGCAGGTAGCCTTGTGGTTAGAGCATTGGACTAGTAACTTAAAGGTTGCAAGATCGAATCCCTGAGCTGACAAAGTACAAATCTGGCGTTCTGCCCCTGAACAAGGCAGTTAACCCACTGTTCCTAGGCCATCATTGAAAATAAGATTTTTTTCTTAACTGACTTGCCTAGTTAAATAAATGCAAAATAAAATTCTGAAAAAAAAAGAGACAGAGAAAGACAGGGAGAAGAAAGACAGACAGACAGGGAGACACACACAGAGAGAGACAGATAGAAAGCGGTGCGAGGTCTGGGGTCCGCTCACCAACCAAGAATTCACAAAATGGGACAAACATCAAATTGAGACTGCATGCAGAATTCTGCAAAAACATCCTCTGTGTACAACGTAAAACAACAAATAATGCATGCAGAACAGAATTAGACCGATTCACGCACATTTTTCAATAACAAAGCCATCACCTACGGAGAGATGAACCTGGAGAAGAGTCCCCTAAGCAAGCTGTTCCTGGGGCTCTGTTCATGAACACAAACAGACCCCACAGATCCCAGGACAGCAACACAATTAGACCCAACCTAATATTTAAGGAAAACTTTGACTATGTACAGACTTGTGAGCATATCCTTGCTATTGAGAAAGGCTGCCTGGCTCTCAAGAGAAGACAGTCTATGTGCACACATATTGAGGTGGAAACTGAGCTGCACTACAACCCATATTTTATTTATTTTCACTAACCATTTTCATATAAAATGACATTTGTAATGTCTTTATTCTTTTTATATCTCCTGTGAGTTTCATGTTTACTGTACATTTTTTATTGTTTATTTCACTTTTGTTTGTCTATTTCACTTGCTTTGGCAATGTAAACATATGTTTCAACAAAGTCCCTTTAATTAAATTGAATTCAGCAGATGAGTTCTTGAATTTTTCTACGTTTTTACAAAAGAATTGATTTAGAGTTCGATAAACTTGCTCTAACAAACCAACGACCAGCAAAAGAAGCACAATAGAAACCTAAAAACACCTAAAAACACCATCCAACCTGAACCTAGAACTGATTGAGTAATGTTTAGTCTGAAGTTACTTTTAAAATCCAAGAAGAATACTACATTACAATAATATATTTTATCTTATAAGGACTGAATACTAAGTTAAGGCTTCCAAGCTTGCTAGGACAGAACAGATCTGGTTGCAACTTTAATTAGCACTGAGGTGTGAAGTGAGACGTGTCGAAGTCCTTGAGCAGGAGAGTTTCACAGCCTCCCCCACCCAGTGCTATATGGGGGGTTGTGTCAAAGTGCCCTTGAGCAGTTTCACACTTAGTGTGTTCTTTTTTTCTCAGCTTTAATATTGCAGATATAACCTTACAACCTGGTATTAAAATAGATTTTTTGCGGGGTTTGTATCATTTCATTTACACAACATGCCTACCACTTTGAAGATGCAAAATATGTTTTATATTTTACAAGAAATAAGACAAAAAAACAGAAAACTTGAGCGTGCATAACTATTCAGCTCCCCAAAGACAATACTTTGTAGACCCACTTTTTGCAGCAATTACAGCTGCAATTATCTTGGGGTATGTCTCTATAAGCTTCACACATCTACCTAATGGGATTTTGTTTCCCATTCTTAAAGGCAAAACTGCTCCAGCTCCTTCAAGTTGGATTGGTTCCGCTGGTGTACAGCAATCTTTAAGTCATGCCACAGATTCTCAATTGGATTGAGGTCTGGGCTTTGACTAGGCTATTCCAAGACATTTAAATGTTTCCCCTTAAACCACTTGTGTTGCTTTAGCAGTATGCTTAGGGTCATTGTCCTGCTGGAAGGTGAACCTCCGTCCCAGTCTCAAATCTATGGAAGGCTGAAACAGGTTTCCCTCAAGAATTTCCCTGCATTTATCGCAATCCTTCAATTCTGACCAGTATCCCAGTCCCTGCCAATGAAAAACATCCCCACAGCATGATGCTGCCACCACCATGCTTCACTGTGGGGATGGTGTTCTCGCAGCTCAATTTCAGTCTCATCTGACCAGAGTACCTTCTTCCATATGTTTGGGGAGTCTCCCACATGCCTTTTGGTGAACACCAAACGTGTTTTCTTATTTTTATCTTTTTATCTTTAAGCAATGGCTTTTTTTCTGGCCACTCTTCTGTAAAGCCCAGCTCTGTGGAGTGTAGGACTTAAAGTGACGCTATGGACAGATACTCCAATCTCTGCTGTGGATTGTTGCCAATCCTTCATGGTTATCTTTGTTATCTTTGTTGCTTCTCTGATTAGCAGGTTTGTTGTGGTGCCGTATTCTTTCCATAATGCAGCTTAGTTTCCACCATATTTTGTGGGCGCTGGACACATAGCCTGTCATCTCTCGAGAGCCAGGTCTGCCTTCTGGAAACAGAAGATACTCTACAAGAATGATGGAGTCCATCCAAATCATCTTGGCTCCTGGACTCTGTCCACGCATTTCAAGGCTGCTGTCACAACGTCCACAGAAGGTGGCGCCTCTCCTCGGTCGAGTGGCGCTCGGTGGTCGTCGACGCCGGCCTACTAGCTGCCACCGATCCATGTTTCAGTGTCTGTTGGTTATGTCTGTTTTAGTCTGCACCTGTTCCTTGTTTGTCATTAGTGGGGGGGTATTTAGTTTGTCTGTTTTCGTTTGGGATTCGTGCGGGATTGTTGCTTGTTACACTTTGTAGTTGGCAGGTTTATTGTATGTTTGGAGTGCGCAACATATTTTTGTTAGGCATTAGGGTTGCCGGGCTGCATCCCATCTAATTGGATTGTGGAGCTGTTCTCTTTCCTTTTTTGTGACTGTGCACCCTGCCTTGTTGCTGTGTTTACTATTGGCTGTGTTAAAAACGGCTGTTCAACGGACCTCAGTCTCCTGCGCCTGACTTACCCCTTTACTGCTATCTTGGATACTGCGTTGAAACAATGACTTATCAATGACCCAATACCAACTCAGTTAATCCCTACCGCTGTGACAATGAGTTGTCATAATGCTGCATCAAATGTACATAATCCTAGGGGCATTGGTAGACACAATGTAAGTAACTTAATTTATGTCCCCCTAATTGCCCTGATTACCTCTGTTGATCCTACAGCTTTTGGATGCAGTAATCATGTGCCTATGAACCAGAGTTACACTGTTAGCACTGAGGCGGTGTGCCCTAGTAGGAAGACCACTGTTAAAACTGAGGTAGTGTGCTTTAGTAGGAAGACCACTGTTAGTACTGAGGCATTGTGCCGTAGTTGGAAGACCACTTTATGCAGCTCACACTGCACTATCAGCTCCAATGTAAATAACATGAGTAAGTCTACTTCTGATAAGCTTCCCAGTAAAGCATTTAAAACAATCAAGCAACCCAGAAAAGTGCTAAAAATAGCCCATATTAAAATGTTATGGATAGGGGGCAGTATTTTCACGGCCGGATAAAAAACGTACCCGATTTAATCTGATTATTACTCCTGCCCAGAAACTAGAATATGCATATAATTATTAGCTTTGGATAGAAAACACTCCAAAGTTTCTAAAACTGTTTGAATGGTGTCTGTGAGTATAACAGAACTCATTTGGCAGGCCAAAACCTGAGAAGATTCCAAACAGGAAGCGACCTCTCTGACCATTTCTTGGCCTTCTTGATCATCTCTATCCAAAACAGGGGATCTCTGCTGTAACGTGACATTTTCTAACGCTCCCATAGGCTCTCAGAAGGCGCCAGAACGTTGAATGATGACTTTGCAGGCCATGGCTAAAAAACAATAGCGCATTTGGTAAGTGGTCGTTCTGAGAACAATGAGACTGGCGCGCACGTGCACGAGACGACTCCATGTTTACATTTTCAGTCTTTGAACGAAAACAACGACTCCCGGTCGGAATATTATCGCTTTTTTACGAGAAAACAGCGTTTGACATGCTTCGAAGTACGGTAATGGAATATTTAGAATTCTTTTGTCACAAAACGCGCTGGGCGCGTCACCCTTCGTTACCCTTCGGATAGTGTCTTGAACGCACAACAAAACGCCGCTATTTGGATATAACTATGGATTATTTGGAACCAAACCAACATTTGTTATTGAAGTAGAAGTCCTGGGAGTGCATTCTGACGAAGAACAGCAAAGGTAATCCAATTTTTCTTATAGTAAATCTGAGTTTGGTGAGTACCACACTTGGTGGGTGTCAAAATAGCTATCCCATGATGGCGAGCTATCTACTCAGAATATTGCAAAATGTGCTTTCACCGAAAAGCTATTTTAAAATCGGACACCGCGATTGCATGAAGGAGTTCTGTATCTATAATTCTTAAAATAATTGTTATGTTTTTTGTGAACGTTTATCGTGAGTAATTTAGTAAATTCACCGGAAGTGTTCGGTGGGAATGCTAGTTCTGAACGTCACATGCTAATGTAAAAAGCTGGTTTTTGATAGAAATATGAACTTGATTGAACAAAACATGCATGTATTGTATAACATAATATCCTAGGAGTGTCATCTGATGAAGATCATCAAAGGTTAGTGCTGCATTTAGCTGTGGTTTTGTTTTTTGTGACATTATATGCTAGCTTGAAAAATGGGTGTCTGATTATTTCTGTCTAGGTACTCTGCTGACATAATCTAATGTTTTGCTTTCGCTGTAAAGCCTTTTTGAAATCGGACAGTGTGGTTAGATAAAGGAGAGTCTTGTCTTTAAAATGGTGTAAAATAGTCATATGTTTGAGAAATTGAAGTTTTCAGATTTTCGAGGAGTTTGTATTTCGCGCCACGCCTATCATTGGATATTGGAGCAGGTGTTCCCATATGCAGCCTGAGAAACAAGGTCCATGAAGTTCATAACTTGCTTGGAACAGATGACATTCATATTCTGACTATCTCTGAAACTCACTTAGATAATACCTTTGATGATACAGTGGGAGTAATACATGGTTATAACATCTACAGAAAAGACAGAAATACCAATGGTGGAGGTGTGGCTGTTTATATTCAGAACCACATTCCTGTAAAGATTAAAGAGGATCTCATGTTAAATATTGTTGAAGTAATATGGCTAAAGGTTTATTTGCCTCACCTAAAGCCCATTCTGGTGGGAAGCTGCTATAGACCACCAAGTGCTAACAGTCAGTATCTGGATAATGTGTGTGAAATGCTTGATAATGTATGTGATATCAACAGAGAGGTCTATTTTCTGGTGATGTAAATATTGACTTGCTCTCATCAAGCTGCCCACTCAATAAAAAGCTTCAAACTGTAACCAGTGCCTGCAACCTGGTTCAGGTTACCAGTCAACGTACCAGGGTAGTTACAAACAGCACAGGAATGAAATCATCGACATGTATTGATCACATCTTTACTATTGCTGCAGAAATTTACGTTAAAGCAGTATCCAAATCCATCGGATGTAGTGATCACAATATAATAGCCATATCTAGGAAAACCAAAGTTCCAAAGGCTGGGCCTGATATAGTGTATAAGAGATCAATACGATCAATACGATTTGCAGCGATTCACATGTTGATGACGTAAAGAATATTTGGACATCGAAGGAGGTCCGGCGTACTCGGTCCGTGAAGTCCTGGATTCGAGGCGTCGGGCGGGGCGTCTCCAGTACCTCATCGACTGAGAGGGGTACTGGAGAGCGGTAAAGGAGCGGTTCCTGCGGAGGACATCCTGGATGCTTCGCTGACCAGGGATTTTTACCGTCGGTGCCCTGACCGACCCGCACCACATCCCTGTGGTCGTCGCCGAGGCCGGTGCCGTCCCACTGCTAGTACAGGGGGGGGGGACACACCTACAGCACCCGATGTCACAGAAAGGCCAAAAAGATCATCAAGGACATCAACCACCCGAGCCACTGCCTGTCCTCCCCACTATCATCCAGAAGGCGAGGTCAGTACAGGTGCATCAAAGCTGGGACCGAGAGACTGAAAAACAGATTCTTTCTCAATGCCGTCAAACTGTTAAACAGCCATCACTAGCACCACATTAGAGACTGCTGCCTATAGGCATAGACTAGGAATCACTGGCCACTTTAAGGAATGGAACGCTAATCACATTAATAATGTTCACATATCTTGCATTACTCATCTCAAATTTATATACTGTATTCTATACTATTCTACTGTATCTTAGTCCGTTCCGCTCTGACATCGTTCGTCCATATGTATATAGTCTTAATTCATTCCTACTTAGATTTGTGTGTATTGGGTATATGTTGTGTAATTGGTATTTGGTAATTGGTAATTGATATTTCTTGTCAGATATTACCGCATTGTCGGCGCTAGAAGCACAAGCATTTCGCTACACCCGCAGTAACATCTGATAACCATGTGACCAATAATATTTGAAATTATTTGATTTGATTGAAGTATTTTTAACCAGATCCTAATTGTTCCCTTCTTGCCTTGATCGTTCACAGCCTTGTTTACAGCCTTGATCGTTCACAGCCTTGATCGTTCACAGCCAAGGCAGGTATAATTCTTTGTGTCTTGGCTACTGGACCTTTTTTGAATTACCATTATTTTTGTCTTACTGAGGTTTACTGTCAGGGCCCAAGTCTGACAGAATCTGTGCAGAAGATCTAGGTGCTGCTGTAGGCCATACTTGGTTGGGGACAGAACCACCAGATACTCTGCAAACAGTAGACATTCAATTTATGAGTGAGGTAGGGTGAGGCCGGGTGCTGCAGACTGTTCTAGTGCCCTCGCAAATTCATTAATATATATGTTGAAGAGGGTGGGGCTAAAGCTGTGTTTATTGCTAATTTTAACTGCACACTTGTTGTTTGTGTACATTGCTTTTATAATGTCATATGCTTTCCCTCCACAACTTTCCATCAGTTTGTATAGCAGACCCTCATGCCAAATTGAGTCAAAAGCTTTTTTTAAATCACAAAGCATTAGAAGACTTTGCTTTTGTTTTATTTTTGTCAATTAGAGTGTCGTCTGTCGTACGGTATTTTGGAAGAAGCCAATTTGACATTTGCTCAGGACATTGTTTTCACTGAGGAAATGTTGGACTCTCTCTCTGTCCCTGTCTCTCTCTCTATCCCTGTCTCTCTCTCTATCCCTGTCTCTCTCTATTCCTGTCTCTCTCTCTCCCTGTCTCCTCTCTGTGTCTCCTCTCTGTGTTTCCTCTCTGTCTCCTCTCTGTCTCCTCTCTGTGTCTCCTCTGTCTTTTTCTGTCTCTCTCTCCATGTCTCTCACTATGTCTCCCTGTCTCCCAGTCTCTCCCAGTCTCTGTCTCTTCCAGTCTCTTCCAGTCTCTCCCCAGTCTCCCTGTCTCTCCTTGTCTCTTTCTCTCCATCTCTTTCTCTTTCTCTTTCTCTCCCTGTTTCTCTCTATCTCTCTGTGTATCTCTTCTCTCTAGGCCCCCTCCTTCTCTCACACACGTCTTTCACACCTCTCAGTCTTTCTCAGCAGAGAGGAAGTAGAGATGGGTAGAGAGGAGAGGTGGGTGGGGGGATGGACAATCTAGAAGTCACTAGAGTTTAGATACAGTTAGTGATCGACACGTTGAGATGGAACGCACCTGTCTTCTACTCTGTGAGTTGAATATTATCTAAATGGTTTAATATATATTTAGTTTAATATCTGTAAAGTTTAATATGAATATGTTAATATCTGATTAGTTTAATATCTATATAGTATAAATTCTATATGTTTTATATCTACATTGTGTAATATCTATATTTATAATATCTATATAGTTCAATATACATAGGGTTAAATATATATATATATATATATAGTTCAATATACATAGGGTTTAATATATATATCTATATAGTGCAATATACATAGGGTTTTATATATATATATCTATATAGTTCAATATATATATTTTTATATATATATATAAATATGGTTTAGAACTGGAATTGTTTAATATCAATAATGTCTAAATAGTGGTTAAATGTCTAAATAGTTAATATCAATTTAGTTTAATATCTGTATAGTTTAATATATCGTTTAATAACAACTCTACGCAGACGACACCATTCTGTATACTTCTGGCCCTTCTTTGGACACTGTGTTAACTAACCTCTAGACGAGCATCAATGCCATACAACTCCCCTTCCGTGGCCTCCAACTGCTCTTAAATACAAGTAAAACTACTAAATGCATGCTCTTCAACCGATCGCTGCCTGCACCTGCCCGCCCGTCCAGCATCACTACTCTGGACGGTTCTGACTTAGAATATGTGGACAACTACAAATACCTAGGTGTCTGGTTAGACTGTAAACTCTCCTTCCAGACTCACATCAATCATCTCCAATCCAAAGTTAAATTGAGAATTGGCTTCCTATTTCGCAACAAAGCATCTTTCACTTATGCTGCCAAACATACCCTCGTAAAACTGACCATCCTACCGATCCTCGACTTCGGCGATGTCATTTACAAAATAGCCTCCAATACCCTACTCAATAAACTGGATGTAGTCTATCACAGTGCCATCCGTTTTGTCACCAAAGCCCCATATACTCCCCACCACTGCGACCTGTACGCTCTCATTGGCTGGCCCTCTCTTCAGACTCGTCGCCAAACTCACTGGCTCCTTGTCATCTACAAAACCCTGCTAGGTAAAGTTCCCCCTTATCTCCGCTCACTGGTCACCATAGCAGCACCCACCTGTAGCACGCGCTCCAGCAGGTATATCTCTCTGGTCACCCCTAAAGCCAACTCCTCCTTTGGTCGTCTCTCCTTCCAGTTCTCTGCTGCCAATGACTGGAACGAACTACAAAAATCTCTAAAACTGGAAACACTTATCTCCCTCACTAGCTTTAAGCACCAGCTGTCAGAGCAGCTCCCAGATCACTGCACCTGTACATAGCCCATCTTTAATTTATCCCAAACTACTACCTCTTCCCCTACTGTATTTATTTATTTATTTATTTATTTTGCTCCTTTGCACCCCATTATTTCTATTTCTACTTTGCACTTTCTTCCACTACAAATCTACCATTCCAGTGTTTTACTTGCTATATTGTATTTACTTCGCCACCATGGCCTTTTTTGCCTTTACCTCCCTTATCTCACCTCATTTGCTCACTTTGTATATAGACTGATTTTTCTACTATATTACTGACTGTATGTTTGTTTTACTCCATGTGTAACTCTGTGTTGTTGTATGTGTCAAAATGCTTGCTTTATCTTGGCCAGGTCGCAATTGTAAATGAGAACTTGTTCTCAACTTGCCTACCTGGTTAAATAAAGGTGAAATAAAAAATAAAATAAAATATATCAATTTGGGTCATTATCAATACAGTTTAATATTTATATAGTTTAATATCTATATAGTTTAATATCTATATGGTTTAATATCTATATGGTTTAATATCTATATGGTTTAATATCTATATAGTTTAATATCTATATGGTTTAATATCTATATGGTTTAATATCAATATAGTTTAATATCTATATGGTTTAATATCTATATGGTTTAATATCTGTATAGTTTAATATCTATATGATTTAATATCTATATGGTTTAATATCAATATAGTTTAATATCTGTATGGTTTAATATCAATATAGTTTAATATCAATATAGTTTAATAGTCTTCCCTTTGGCTCAGTTGGTAGAGCATGGTGTTTGCAACGCCAGCATGGTGTGTGTAAAGTCAGGGTTATGGGTCCGATTCCCACGGGGGGCTAGTACAAAAAAAAATGCATGAAATTAAATGAAATGTATGCATTCACTACTGTAAGTCGCTCTGGATAAGAGCGTCTGCTAAATGAAAAAATTGTAAATGTAAATATCTATATGGTTTAATATCAATATAGTTTCATATCTATATGGTTCAATACCAATGTGGTTTAATATCTGTATAGTTTAATATCTATATAGTTTAATATCTATATTGTTTAATATCTATATGGTTTAATATCTATATGGTTAGATATCTGTATAGTTTAATATCTATATAGTTTAATATCAATATGGTTTAATATCTATATAGTTTAATATCAATATGGTTTAATATCAATATAGTTTAATATCTATATAGTTGAATATCTATATGTTTTAATATCTACATAGTTTAATATCTGTATAGTTTAATATCTATATTGTTTAATATCTATATAGTTCAATATCTGTATAGTTTAATATCTATATTGTTTAATATCTATATTGTTTAATATCTGTATGGTTTAATATCTATGTGGTTTATTATCTATATAGTTTAATATCTGTATGGTTAAATATATATATATATATATATATATATACTTTAATAATTGTATGGTTTAATGTATGTATATATATCTTTAATATTTGTACGGTTTGACATCTATATAGTTTAATATCTATATGGTTTAATATCTGTATGGTTTAATATATGTATTGTTCAATATCTATATAGTTTAATATCTATATTGTTTAATATCTATATGGTTTAATATCTATACTGTTTAATATCTATATGGTTTAATATCTGTATAGTTTAATATTTACATTGTTTAATATCTGTATGGTTTAACATCTATATAGTTTAATATCTATATAGTTTATATTTAGATAGATATATTGGACACATTTTTAACCCCTTTTTATTGTTGGTATAAAACTACCTCCATACTTTGGAATGTCCGTTATTGGGGGCTTTGTTTTTGTATTGCATTTATTATATGTTGAGTAAAATACGGTTATTTACTCATATCTGCTGTGCTGCGCCTGACTCCTATACACCAGCTACACACAGACTTCCTTACACCATACTACCATTCATTTGTATGGGTTACCATGGGTTACCTTCAGATGAAGGTTTAATATCTATATATATCTCCATACTTGCCGTGACATGTGGAGGTCATAGAGCAAAACACACTTTCCACAGAAGATAAGGATATCATATATTTATACTGTATATATAAGAATATCTGTGTTGGATTGAGACGATTTTTACCAAAAAAACAGATAAAAACTGATACATTTTGTTGGGGGTTTTGTTATTATGTTAAATAGATTGAAGCATTACTGTGTCAATAGACTCTTAAAGAAATTCATATCTGTGGTACAGCTCAGTGTTTACATCATGTACCATAGTGATAGTTCTCTCTGTGTGTTTCAGTGTTTACATCATGTACCATAGTGATAGTTCTCTCTGTGTGTTTCAGTGTTTACATCATGTACCATAGTGATAGTTCTCTCTGTGTGTTTCATTGTTTACATCATGTACCATAGTGATAGTTCTCTCTGTGTGTTTCAGTGTTTACATCATGTACCATAGTGATAGTTCTCTCTGTGTGTTTCAGTGTTTACATCATGTACCATAGTGATAGTTCTCTCTGTGTGTTTCAGTGTTTACATCATGTACCATAGTGATAGTTCTCTCTGTGTGTTTCAGTGCTGTTGAGTACACTGGTATACTGTAGCCTCGGACAAAGTGGAGGTGAGTACATTTATCTATATTCATCACCTGTTCTATAATAGTAACTTTTATCTATATTCATCACCTGTTCTATAATAGTAACATTTCTCTATATTCATCACCTGTTCTATAATAGTAACATTTCTCTATATTCATCACCTGTTCTATAATAGTAACATTTCTCTATATTCATCACCTGTTCTATAATAGTAACATTTCTCTATATTCATCACCTGTTCTATAATAGTAACATTTCTCTATATTCATCACCTGTTCTATAATAGTAACATTTCTCTAAATTCATCACCTGTTCTATAATAGTAACATTTCTCTATATTCATCACCTGTTCTATAATAGTAACATTTCTCTAAATTCATCATCTGTTCTATAATAGTAACATTTATCTATATTCATCACCTGTTCTATAATAGTAACATTTCTCTATATTCATCACCTGTTCTATAATAGTAACATTTCTCTATATTCATCACCTGTTCTATAATAGTAACATTTCTCTATATTCATCACCTGTTCTATAATAGTAACATTTCTCTATATTCATCACCTGTTCAATAATAGTAACATTTATCTATATTCATCACCTGTTCTATAATAGTAACATTTATCTATATTCATCACCTGTTCTATAATAGTAACATTTATCTATATTCATCACCTGTTCTATAATAGTAACATTTATCTATATTCATCACCTGTTCTATAATAGTAACATTTCTCTAAATTCATCACCTGTTCTATAATAGTAACATTTCTCTAAATTCATCACCTGTTCTATAATAGTAACATTTCTCTATATTCATCACCTGTTCTATAATAGTAACATTTATCATCACCCTCTTCTCCTTTTTTCCTCCTCTTCTCACTCTCTTTTTTGTCATATTATTGCCTCCATCTTTCTCCTCTCATAGTAAATTCTAATTACATTGTGTTTGATCATGTTAGTACAGTGCCTGTATGTGCCAAACATCTCAGAGTGCTGATCTGGGATCAGTTTCCCCTTGCCTACCCCTGTATGTTATTCATTGTACGGGCCCTGTGTAGGTTATCTTCTATGGGTTAGGTGGGACGCTAGCATCCCACCTGCAGGACACAGCCAGTGAAATATCAGGGCGGCAAATTCAAAAACAACAAAATGTCATAATTCAACTTTCTCAAACATACAGCTATTTTACACCATTTTAAAGATACACTTCTCCTTGATGTAACCACATTGTCCGATTTCAAAAAGGCTTTACAGCGAAAGCAAAACATTAGATTATGTTAGGAGAGTACATAGACAAAAATAGTCACACAGCCATTTTCCAAGCAAGGACATGTGTCAATAAAACACAAAACACAGCTAAATGAAGCCTAACCTTTGACGATCTTCATCAGATGACACTCCTAGGACATTATGTTACACAATACATGTATGTTTTGTTCGATAAAGTTCATAATTATATCCAAAAACAGCATTTTACATTGGCGCGTGATGTTCAGAAAATGTATTCCCACCAAAATGTCCAGTGAATGTGCACATCAATTTACAAAAATACTCATCGTAAACATTGACGAATATATAACAATTATTTAACCTGTTGTGGATAGAGGGCAGTATTTTCACGGCCGGGTGAAAAAAACGTGCCCGTTTTAATCTGGTCACTACTCTTGCCCAGAAACTAGAATATGCATATAATTAGTAGATTTGGATAGAAAACACTCTAAAGTTTCTAAAACTGTTTGAATGGTGTCTGTGAGTATAACAGAACTCATATGGCAGGCAAAAAACTGAGAAGATGTCAACCAGGAAGTGGCCTGTCAGCCAATTTGTTGTCCTTCTTTTGCCTCTCTATCAAATTTACACCACCTAAGCTGTCACATTACACTTTCTAAGGCTTCCATTGGCTCTCTAAAGCCTTCAGAAACCGAATTGAGGCGTCTCCTGTCTCTGGGCAGATCACAGGAGCACACTTTGTCAGTGGACTGCCTGATGACAGAATCTGGAGATGCGCGTTCACGAGTCCTCGCCATTTTTTCTCTTCCTTTTTGAATGAATACAGCGTTGTCCGGTTGGTATATTATCGCTACTTTATGAGAAAAAAAGCATAACAATTGCTTTTAAACAGCGTTTGACATGCTTCTAAGTACGGTAAAGGTACATTATGAATTTTTTTGTCTCGAAATGCGCTCGCGCGTCACCGTTTGGATAGTAACCTGGACGCATGAACAAAACGCAGGTATTTGGACATAACTATGGACTATTTGGAACAAAAACAACATTTGTTGTTGAAGTAGCAGTCCTGGGAGTGCATTCTGACGAAGAACAGCAAATGTAATCCAATTTTTCTACTATTATTTCTGAGTTCAGTGAGCCCCGACTTTGGCGGGTGTCTGAAAAGCTAGCCTGAATAGCTAGCCTGTGATGGCTGAGCTATGTACTCAGAATATTGCAAAATGTGCTTTCGCCGAAAAGCTATTTTAAAATCTGACAAAGCGATTGCATAAAGGAGTTCTGTATCTATAATTCTTAAAATAATTGTTATGTTTTTTGTGAACGTTCATCATGAGTAATTTAGTAAATTCACCAGAGGTTTTCGGTGGGTATGCTAGTTCTGAACATCACATGCTAATGTAAAAAGCCGGTTTTTGATATAAATATGAACTTGATTGAACAAAACATGCATGTATTATATAACATAATGTCCTAGGAGTGTCATCTGATGAAGATCATCAAAGGTTAGTGCTGCATTTAGCTGTGTTTTGTGCTTTTGTGACATATATGCTTGAAAATGTACATGACTGCTGAGCTGAGTCAGGACAGACTGCTTTAAATAGTTATTACAGAGACCAGTTGGTAGACTGGAGACTGCTGAGCTGAGTCAGGACAGATTGCTTTAAATAGTTATTACAGAGACCAGTTGGTAGACTGGAGACTTGAAAATTGCTGTGTGACTATTTTTGCTGGGTACTCTCCTAACATAATCTAATGTTTTGCTTTCACTGTAAAGCCTTTTTGAAATTGGACAACGTAGTTGGATTAACGGGAGTCATATCTTTCAAATGGTGTAAAATAGTCATATGTTTGAGAAATTGAAGCTATAGCATTTTTAAGGTTTTTGTATTTTCGCACCACACTCTGCCATTGGATGTTGATGATATTTGTGAGGCGTTACGCTAGCGGAACGTCTGTCCTCAAGAAGTTAAAGAATTATAGATTGACTACCCCTGGATGCAACCGCAGTGTCAGATTTAAAATAGCTTTACGGAGAAAGCACATTTTTTAATATTCTGAGTACATAGCTCAGCCATCATGGCGAGCTATTCAGACACCCGCCAAGTTCGGGGCAACCTAAACTCAGAATTAGTATTAGAAATATTCTCTTACCTTTGTTGATCTTCGTCAGAATGCACTCCCAGGACTGCTACTTCCACAAGAAATGTTGTTTTTGTTCGAAATAATCCATATTTATGTCCAAATACCTCCGTTTTGTTCGTGCGTACAGATCACTTATCCAAAGGCATAACGCGCGAGCGTGGAACCAGAGACGAAAAGTCAAAATGTTCCATTACAGTACTTAGAAGCATGTCAAACACGGTTTAAAATCAATCTTTATGGTATTTTTAACGTAACATTGCGATAATATTCCAACCGGACAATAGCGTATTCATTCAAGAAGAAAAAGAAGGAACAGCGTGCTCGCGTGACCGCGCATATCCAATCCCTTTGTTGCCAGGCAGTCCACTCAGAAACTGAGCTCCTATACTCTGCCCAGTGACAGGAGAATGCTCAAACCACTTTCTGAAGGCTTTAGACAGCCAATGGAAGCCTTAGGAAGTGCAACGTAACCCCACGGATACTGTAGTTTTGAAAGGAACTAGAAAGAAGAACTACAATTCTCAGATCCTCCACTTCCGGGTTGACTTTTTCTCAGTTTTTTGCCTGCCATATGAGTTCTGTTATACTCACAGACACCATTCAAACAGTTTTAGAAACCTCAGAGTGTTTTCCATCCACATCTACTAATTATATGCATATTCTAGTTTCTGGCCCAGAGTAGTAACCTGTTTAAATTGGGTACGTTTTTCATCCGGCCGTGAAAATACTGCCCCCTAGCCCAGATTAAGCTTTGTGATCTAAAAGTCAAAACTGGTCCTAAATCAGCAAACTTCATAAGGCCCCAGGTGTTGTGATCTCTTATGGTGTGATACATCTCAATCACCCCCCTCTATCTTTTTATCAATCTTTGCTGTTAACTTCTTTATTGAGGGAAAATATACCATGACTGGTTGTCCATGTAAGGGATTACCCCCCTGATTTGGACAAAATAACATGGCAACATATTGGCATAGCACGAATCATACACACGATTGAAATAACCACCCAAATCGGCCCATCTCCGGGCCAATCATATGGCAATTTTCCGATGGCAATTGCCAATTGTAACACCCCAAATTTCCTTTAGATGGCGAGCGCGCTCCACCTTGGTTTTTCATACAGCAAATGATACCCAATTCTTACCCAAGTCTCAGATTTTGATAAAATGATATTTTTTTTGAAAACGTAGCATCTTGTAAAAAAGTGGTTTCTGGACCGTTTTTCGAATTTTTTTCGATTGTTATGTCAATTACACATGTATAAGAGCTGTATGAACATGCTTCTGACGTTTTTTATTGATGTCGTTTTTTGGGTTGCTTTTGCTTGTGCGCAAGGCATATGATTTGTGCATTTTGAATATGATTTCATAGGAAAAAAGTGACATTTTTTTTTTCATTTTTTTTGCAAAATGACATATCCAATGCTTTTTTTTGTCACTTGTGGAAGTATTGCAAGTGCCAAATTACAGCAAATATCCAAAAGATAGCTAGAGCTCTCCGCAGTGAATTTTCATATTGCAAATGTAACACAATTCAAGTCCCAAGTGTCAAATTTTGAAAAAATGACATATTTTTTGAAAACTTTTCAACCCTAAAAAAGTGGTTTCTGGACCGTTTTTCGAATTTTTTTTGATTTTTATGTCAATTACACATGTATAAGAGCTGTATGGACATACTTTTGACATATTTTATTGACATAATTTTTTGGGTTGTTTTTGCTTGTGCATAAGGCATTTGGAATATGTTTTGTGCATTTGGAATATGATTTCATAGGAAGTCAAAAGTGACATATTTGCTTGTGCATAAGGCATATGATTTGTGCATTTGGAATATGATTTCATAGGAAGTCAAAAGTCACATATTTATATTTTTTGCCAAATGCCATTAGAAATGTGCAAATTAAATGTCCAATTCTTTTTTTGTCAATTATACATGTATGAAAGTATTGAATGTGCCAAATCAGTATGTTTGTCCGTTTGCCATGTACGATCATAGGAAGTCGGTTTCCAAACCCAAAAGTCAGTGAACCATGTTCCAAATGGCATTTATACTGCCCAAATGATATATATCCCTATGTTGAGCCATCAATCAACGCAGATGGTCTACTTGTCATGTATGATGAGGGAGAAGTGGGACTCTGTTGCTTTTAACATTTTTAACGAATTTGACATGCTCAGAATGCATAATTGACTGGCCCGATGATCTCGGGATGGCCGTGCAGTGACTGTGGTTCCTCTCCATCGCTCGTTGTGTTGATTTCATCATGTCAACTTTGGTGATATTTTTTGCTGTTGAATCATCTTGCAAATGCGCGTTACATTTGCAATATTGCGCGTTACGTTTGCAATATGATTCAATGGGCATTTAGCATCACAAATTTAGGCATGCTCAAAAATACTGCAGAAATGCATTATTGACTGGCTCGATGAACTCGGGATGGCCGGGCAGTGACTGTGGTTCCTCTCCATTGCTCGTCACCCAGCAGTCAGCGTCCATCAGTCAATTAGATGTCATTTTGACACCAAACTGATAGCATCTGACACCAAATCCACTTTTTCCAACTCGTATAGAAGCCAACTATCACATATGTCAGAGAAGGCCCATAATTCACAGTGCTTTCAATTTTAACCATAAAAAAACCTAAAACACATAGTTACGTTATAGCTGCGGGTCCAGCTCTGACATTATGTGTAGGCCTATGTGAGGCGACCCCGAATCCCAAGTTTCGGCTCGATAGGTCATTCGGTGCCCGAGCAATGGCCTAATTGGTGCTGAAAATCCACTTTTTCAGGGCGTTACTACGGGGCCCCTGAATGAGCTATCGGACAGAGACATTGGGGTCCGTCTCTATGGGCCGAGGCGGTTTCAATGCACCTAGTCTTGCGACTCTGGGACATTTCTACATGTCGCCATGTCCGTGATATTCAAAATGAATTGAAAATATTGCAAATGTACGAGGCGGTTTCTCGGTCAGAGAACCTTCTAGAGCCCCATAAATCACCGTGCACTATCGACTTGAGCTCTAGAACAGGTTTCTAAAATTTCGGAGCTCTAGGTCTGACGGTTCTTGAATCGTTTGAACGAAAGTAACTATTGAAGGCGGTATAAGCCTCTAAGCCCCATACTATGTACCTATGGCCAAATTGTGTGTGTGTTTTTGTTTTTTTTTGCAAAAAGAATAGACACACGTTGTCTTTGGGGTAGGCATATACAGAATCCTGAATATGAAGTCTCTACCTTAAGAATTGACTGAGAAACAGATGGTTGAGTTGCGTGATTTTCACTATCTGCAGGTGGCAATATGACAATAGCTCTTGGGTGTTTTTAACCACTTCCGGTTGTCACAGGAAGCTGTTGCTTCACACACGTTGTCTTTGGGGTAGAAATAAACAGAATCCTGAATAAGAAGTCTCTACCTTAAGAATTGACTGAGAAACAGATGGTTGAGTTGCATGATTTTCACTATGCGCACGTAATATGACAATAGCTCTTGGGTGTTTTTAACCACTTCCGGTTGTCACAGGAAGCTCTTGCTTCACACACGTTGTCGTTGGGGTAGACAGAAACAGAATCCTGAATAAGAAGTCTCTACCTTAAGAATTGACTGAGAAACAGATGGTTGAGTTGCGTGATTTTCACTATCTGCAGGTGGCAATATGACAATAGCTCTAGGCTATTTTAAACCACTTCCGGTTGTCACAGGAAGCTCTTGCTTCACACACGTTGTCTTTGGGGTAGACATAAACGGAATCCTGAATAAGAAGTCTCTACCTTAAGAATTGACTGAGAAACAGATGGTTGAGTTGCGTGATTTTCACTATGCGCACGTAATATGACAATAGCTCTTGGGTGATTTTAACCACTTCCGGTTGTCACAGGAAGCTCTTGCTTCACACACGTTGTCTTTGGGGTAGACATAAACGGAATCCTGAATAAGAAGTCTCTACCTTAAGAATTGACTGAGAAACAGACGGTTGAGTTGCGTGATTTTCACTATGCGCACGTAATATGACAATAGCTCTTGGGTGATTTTAACCACTTCCGGTTGTCACAGGAAGCTCTTGCTTCACACACGTTGTCTTTGGGGTAGACATAAACGGAATCCTGAATAAGAAGTCTCTACCTTAAGAATTGACTGAGAAACAGATGGTTGAGTTGCGTGATTTTCACTATGCGCACGTAATATGACAATAGCTCTTGGGTGATTTTAACCACTTCCGGTTGTCACAGGAAGCTCTTGCTTCACACACGTTGTCTTTGGGGTAGACATAAACGGAATCCTGAATAAGAAGTCTCTACCTTAAGAATTGACTGAGTAACAGATGGTTGAGTTGCGTGATTTTCACTATATGCAGGTTGTCCATATGACAATAGCTCTAGGCTGTTTTAACCACTTCCCGTTGTCACAGGAAGTTCTTACTCAACACACGTTGTCTTTGGGGTAGACATAAACAGAATCCTGAATAAGAAGTCTCTACCTTAAGAATTGACTGAGAAACAGATGGTTGAGTTGCGTGATTTTCACTATCTGCAGGTGGCAATATGACAATAGCTCTTGGGTGTTTTTAACCACTTCCGGTTGTCACAGGAAGCTGTTGCTTCACACACGTTGTCTTTGGGGTAGACATAAACAGAATCCTGAATAAGAAGTCTCTACCTTAAGAATTGACTGAGTAACAGATGGTTGAGTTGCGTGATTTTCACTATATGCAGGTTGTCCATATGACAATAGCTCTAGGCTGTTTTAACCACTTCCCGTTGTCACAGGAAGTTCTTACTCAACACACGTTGTCTTTGGGGTAGACATAAACAGAATCCTGAATAAGAAGTCTCTACCTTAAGAATTGACTGAGAAACAGATGGTTATGTTGCGTGATTTTCACTATGCGCACGTAATATGACAATAGCTCTTGAGTGATTTTAACCACTTCCGGTTGTCACAGGAAGCTCTTGCTTCACACACGTTGTCTTTGGGGTAGACATAAACGGAATCCTGAATAAGAAGTCTCTACCTTAAGAATTGACTGAGAAACAGATGGTTGAGTTGCATGATTTTCACTATGCGCACGTAATATGACAATAGCACTTGGGTGATTTTAACCACTTCCGGTTGTCACAGGAAGCTCTTGCTTCACACACGTTGTCTTTGGGGTACACATAAACAGAATCATGAATAAGAAGTCTCTACCTTAAGAATTGACTGAGTAACAGATGGTTGAGTTGCGTGATTTTCACTATATGCAGGTTGACCAAATGACAATGGCTCTAGGCTGTTTTAACCACTTCCCGTTGTCACAGGAAGTTCTTACTCAACACATGTTGTCTTTGGGGTAGACATAAACAGAATCCTGAATAAGAAGTCTCTACCTTAAGAATTGACTGAGTAACAGATGGTTGAGTTGCGTGATTTTCACTATATGCAGGTTGACCATATGACAATAGCTCTTGGCTGTTTTTAACAACTTCCGGTTGTCACAGGAAGCTCTTACTTCACACACGTTGTCTTTGGGGTAGACATAAACAGAATCCTGAATATGAAGTCTGTACCTTAAGAATTGACTGAGTAACAGATGGTTGAGTTGCGTGATTTTCACTATCTGCAGGTGGCAATATGACAATAGCTCTTGGGTGTTTTTAACCACTTCCGGTTGTCACAGGAAGCTGTTGCTTCACACACGTTGTCTTTGGGGTAGACATAAACAGAATCCTGAATAAGAAGTCTCTACCTTAAGAATTGACTGAGAAACAGATGGTTGAGTTGCGTGATTTTCACTATGCGCACTTAATATGACAATAGCTCTAGGCTGTTTTAACCACTTCCCGTTGTCACAGGAAGTTCTTACTCAACACATGTTGTCTTTGGGGTAGACATAAACAGAATCCTGAATAAGAAGTCTCTACCTTAAGAATTGACTGAGAAACAGATGGTTGAGTTGCGTGATTTTCACTATGCGCACGTAATATGACAATAGCTCTTGGGTGATTTTAACCACTTCCGGTTGTCACAGGAAGCTCTTGCTTCACACACGTTGTCTTTGGGGTAGACATAAACAGAATCCTGAATAAGAAGTCTCTACCTTAAGAATTGACTGAGTAAAAGATGGTTGAGTTGCGTGATTTTCACTATCTGCAGGTGGCAATATGACAATAGCTCTTGGGTGTTTTTAACCACTTCCGGTTGTCACAGGAAGCTCTTGCTTCACACACGTTGTCTTTGGGGTAGACAGAAACAGAATCCTGAATAAGAAGTCTCTACCTTAAGAATTGACTGAGTAACAGTTGGTTGAGTTGCGTGATTTTCACTATCTGCAGGTGGCAATATGACAATAGCTCTTGGGTGTTTTTAACCACTTCCGGTTGTCACAGGAAGCTGTTGCTTCACACACGTTTTCTTTGGGGTAGACATAAACAGAATCCTGAATAAGAAGTCTCTACCTTAAGAATTGACTGAGAAACAGATGGTTGAGTTGCGTGATTTTCACTATATGCAGGTTGACCATATGACAATAGCTCTAGGCTGTTTTAACCACTTCCCGTTGTCACAGGAAGCTATTGCTTCACACACGTTGTCCTTGGGGTACATATAAACAGAATCCTGAATAAGAAGTCTCTACCTTAAGAATTGACTGAGTAACAGATGGTTGAGTTGCGTGATTTTCACTATGCGCACGTAATATGACAATGGCTCTTGGGTGATTTTAACCACTTCCGGTTGTCACAGGAAGCTCTTGCTTCACACACGTTGTCCTTGGGGTACATATAAACAGAATCCTGAATAAGAAGTCTCTACCTTAAGAATTGACTGAGTAACAGATGGTTGAGTTGCGTGATTTTCACTATGCGCACGTAATATGACAATGGCTCTTGGGTGATTTTAACCACTTCCGGTTGTCACAGGAAGCTCTTGCTTCACACACGTTGTCGTTGGGGTAGACAGAAACAGAATCCTGAATAAGAAGTCTCTACCTTAAGAATTGACTGAGTAACAGATGGTTGAGTTGCGTGATTTTCACTATCTGCAGGTGGCAATATGACAATAGCTCTTGGGTGTTTTTAACCACTTCCGGTTGTCACAGGAAGCTGTTGCTTCACACACGTTGTCTTTGGGGTAGACATAAACAGAATCCTGAATAAGAAGTCTCTACCTTAAGAATTGACTGAGAAACAGATGGTTGAGTTGCGTGATTTTCACTATATGCAGGTTGACCATATGACAATAGCTCTAGGCTGTTTTAACCACTTCCCGTTGTCACAGGAAGCTATTGCTTCACACACGTTGTCCTTGGGGTACATATAAACAGAATCCTGAATAAGAAGTCTCTACCTTAAGAATTGACTGAGTAACAGATGGTTGAGTTGCGTGATTTTCACTATGCGCACGTAATATGACAATGGCTCTTGGGTGATTTTAACCACTTCCGGTTGTCACAGGAAGCTCTTGCTTCACACACGTTGTCTTTGGGGTACATATAAACAGAATCCTGAATAAGAAGTCTCTACCTTAAAAATTGACTGAGTAACAGATGGTTGAGTTGCGTGATTTTCACTATCTGCAGGTGGCAATATGACAATAGCTCTTGGGTGTTTTTAACCACTTCCGGTTGTCACAGGAAGCTGTTGCTTCACACACGTTGTCTTTGGGGTAGACATAAACAGAATCCTGAATAAGAAGTCTCTACCTTAAGAATTGACTGAGTAACAGATGGTTGAGTTGCGTGATTTTCACTATGCGCACTTAATATGACAATAGCTCTTGGGTGTTTTTAACCACTTCCAGTTGTCACAGGAACCTTAGAATCGACACAGGTAGACCTCACAGTAGCCTGATGGATTGTTGTAGAAGACAGGTTCATAAGGCATTCATAACCCACATAGGCTTCAGGTTGAATTTTGGAGAATAGTCTATGTGTTCCTATGGGGAGAGAAGTCATTGCACACAGTTTGATCTAAACACCTTCTTTTCACTGTGAAGGGTTAATGCCACAGGGTCAAGGTTGGCTTGCACAGATCGGGAGGACCTCAGGAACGCTCCTGGTTCCTCTCCATCGCTCGTTGTGTTGATTTCATCATGTCACCTTTGGTGACATTTTTTGCTGTTGAATCATATTGCAAATACACGGATGCGCATTTGCAATATGATTCAATTGGCATTTAGCATCACAACTTTGGCATGCTCAAAACCACTGCAGAAATGCATAATTGACTGTCCCGATGAACTGGGGATGGCCGTGCAGTGACTGTGGTTCCTCTCCATCGCTCGTTGTGTTGATTTCATCATGTCAACTTTGGTGATATTTTTTGCTGTTGAATCATGTTGCAAATGCGCGTTACATTTGCAATATTGCGTGTTACGTTTGCAATATGATTCAATGGGCATTTAGCATCACAAATTTTGCATGCTCAAAAATACTGCAGAAATGCATAATTGACTGTCCCGATGAACTGGGGATGGCCGTGCAGTTACTGTGGTTCCTCTCCATCGCTCGTTGTGTTGATTTCATCATGTCAACTTTGGTGATATTTTTTGCTGTTGAATCATGTTGCAAATGCGCGTTACATTTGCAATATTGCGTGTTACGTTTGCAATATGATTCAATGGGCATTTAGCATCACAAATTTTGCATGCTCAAAAATACTGCAGAAATGCATAATTGACTGTCCCGATGAACTGGGGATGGCCGTGCAGTGACTGTGGTTCCTCTCCATGGCTTGATGGTGAGTTTTTTAGTGATTTTTTGAAAAATGTCCAAAATGACTAGGTGCGCCCCATACTGGATGGGCACTGATGGAAGGTGCTCCCTACCCAACCGTGCACCCCTTGCACCACCCTAAAGGCATTTAAAACCATTCTAAAAAATTACTCCTGGTAACCCATTTCGGGTCACCATGTCCACGGATGCGCATTTGCAATATGATTCAATGGGCCTCAACATCACGAATTTGGCATGCTCAAAAACACTAAAGATATGCAAAATTGACTGTCCCGATGAACTGGGGATGGCCGGGCAGTGACTGTGGTTCCTCTCCATGGCTTGATGGTGACATGAGAGAAGTGGGATTGTCGTTTTTTAGCAATTTTTTTGAAAAATGTCCAAAATGACTAGGGGCGCCCCATACTGGATGGGCACTGATGGAAGGTGCTCCCTACCCAACCGTGCACCCCTTGCACCCTCTAAAGGCATTTAAAACCCTTCTAAAAAATTACTCCTGGTAACCCATTTCGGGTCACCATGTGCACTGATGCGCATTTGCAATATGATTCAATGGGCCTCAACATCACGAATTTGGCATGCTCAAAAACACTAAAGATATGCAAAATTGACTGTCCCGGTGAACTGGGGATGGCCGGGCAGTGACTGTGGTTCCTCTCCATGGCTTGATGGTGACATGAGACAAGTGGGATTGTCGTTTTTTAGCGATTTTTTTTTGAAAAATGTCCAAAATGACTAAGGGCGCCCCATACTGGATGGGCACTGATGGAAGGTGCTCCCTACCCAACCGTGCACCCCTTGCACCACCCTAAAGGCATTTAAAACCATTCTAAAAAATTACTCCTGGTAACCCATTTCGGGTCACCATGTGCACGGATGCGCATTTGCAATATGATTCAATGGGCCTCAACATCACGAATTTGGCATGCTCAAAAACACTAAAGATATGCAAAATTGACTGTCCCGATGAACTGGGAATGGCCGGGCAGTGACTGTGGTTCCTCTCCATGACTTGATGGTGACATGAGAGAAGTGGGACTGTCGATTTTTAGCGATTTTTTGAAAAATGTCCAAAATGACTAGGGGCGCCTTATACTGGATGGGCACTGATGGAAGGTGCTCCCTACCCAACCGTGCACCCCTTGCACCACCCTAAAGGCATTTAAAACCCTTCTAAAAAATTACTCCTGGTAACCCATTTCGGGTCACCATGTGCACGGATGCGCATTTGCAATATGATTCAATGGGCCTCAACATCACGAATTTGGCATGCTCAAAAACACTAAAGATATGCAAAATTGACTGTCTCGATGAACTGGGGATGGCCGGGCAGTGACTGTGGTTCCTCTATATCGCTCATTGTGTTGATTTCATCATGTCAACATTGGTGATATTTTTTGCTGTTGAGTCATATTGCAAACGCACGTTACGTTTGCAATATAGCGCGTTACGTTTGCAATATGATTTAATGGGCATTTAGCATCACAAATTTAGGCATGCTCAAAAATACTGCAGAAATGCATAATTGACTGGCCTGATGAACTCGGGATGGCCGGGCAGTGACTGTGGTTCCTCTCTGTCGCTCATTGTGTTGATTTCATCATGTCAACTTTGGTGACATTTTTTGCTGTTGAATCATATTACAAATACACGGATGCGCATTTGCAATATGATTCAATGGGCATTTAGCATCACAACTTTGGCATGCTCAAAACCACTGCAGAAATGCATAATTGACTGGCCCGATGAACTCGGGATGGCCGGGCAGTGACTGTGGTTCCTCTCTGTCGCTCATTGTGTTGATTTCATCATGTCAACTTTGGTGATATTTTCTGCTGTTGAATCATATTGCAAACGCACGTTACGTTTGCAATATAGCGCGTTACGTTTGCAACATGATTTAATGGGCATTTAGCATTACAAATTTAGGCATGCTCAAAAATCCTGCAGAAATGCATAATTGACTGGCCCGATGAACTCGGGATGGCCGGGCAGTGACTTTGGTTAATCTCAATTGCTCGTCACCCAGCAGTCAGCGTCCATCAGTCAATTAGTTGTCATTCTGACACCAAACTGATAGCATCTGACACCAAATCCACTTTTTCCAACTCGTATAGAAGCCAACTATCACATATGTCAGAGAAGGCCCATAATTCGCAGTGCTTTCAATTTTAACCATAAAAAAACATAAAACACATAGTTACGTTATAGCTGCGGGTCCAGCTCTGACATTATGTGTAGGCCTATGTGAGGCGACCCCGAATCCCAAGTTTCGGCTCGATAGGTCATTCGGTGCTCGAGCAATGGCCTTAATTGGTGCTGAAAATCCACTTTTTCAGGGCGTTACTACGGGGTCCCTGAATGAGCTATCGGACAGAGACATTGGGGTCCGTCTCTATGGGCCGAGGCGGTTTCAATGCACCTAGTCTTGCGACTCTGGGACATTTCTACATGACGCCATGTACGTGATATTCAAAATGAATTGAAAATATTGCAAATGTACGAGGCGGTTTCTCGGTCAGAGAACCTTCTAGAGCCCCATAAATCACTGTGCACTATCGACTTGAGCTCTAGAACAGGTTTCTAAAATTTCGGAGCTCTAGGTCTGACGGTTCTTGAATCGTTTGAACGAAAGTAACTATTGAAGGCGGTATAAGACTCTAAGCCCCACACTATGTCCCTATGGCCAAATTGTGTGTGTGTGTTTTTGTTTTTTTTGCAAAAAGAATAGACACACGTTGTCTTTGGGGTAGGCATATACAGAATCCTCAATATGAAGTCTCTACCTAAAGAATTGGCTGGATGACATAGGGTTGAGTTGCTTGATTTTCACTATGTGCAGGTTATATGACAATAGCTCTTGGCTGTTTTTAACCACTTCCGGTTGTCACAGGAAGCTCTTACTCAACACACGTTGTCTTTGGGTTAGACATAAACAGAATCCTGAATATGAAGTCTCTACCTTAAGAATTGACTGAATAACAGATGGTTGAGTTGCGTGATTTTCACTATATGCAGGTTGACCATATGACAATAGCTCTTGGCTGTTTTTAACAACTTCCGGTTGTCACAGGAAGCTCTTACTTCACACACGTTGTCTTTGGGGTAGACATAAACAGAATCCTGAATATGAAGTCTCTACCTTAAGAATTGACTGAATGACAGATGGTTGAGTTGCGTGATTTTCACTATATGCAGGTTGCTTATATGACAATAGCTCTAGGGTGATTTTAACATTTTCTGGTTGCTCCAGGAACCTTAGAATCGACACAGGTAGACCTCACAGTAGCCTGATGGATTGTTATAGAAGACAGGTTCATAAGGCATTCATAACCCACATAGACTTCAGGTTGAATTTAGGAGAATTGTCAATGTATTCCTATGGGGAGAGAAGTCATTGCACACAGTTTGATCTAAACACCTTCTTTTCACTGTGAAGGGTTAATGCCACAGGGTCAAGGTTAGGCTTGCACAGATCGGGAGGACCTCAGGAACGCTCCTGAGGTTGAATTGTGCTTCTAACCCTAATGGTTCTCTCACTGTCACCCATAAGCACTTGACATATTGGTGCAGGCCTCATTTTGGGCCTAGTTTTCTCACGGTCGCTGCGCTCATACCGAGCAAGCTACGGTCAAGCGGGGCGTCTCATTGAACTCGTCTCAGCCTAGAGATAATGGTAATGCCATTGCAGGCTCTTTGTGTCTTTAAGCACCGCACTGTGTCACTCCGTCCTCTCTGTGTGTGTGTTTGAGAGAGCTTTTCTTTGACATCTGATGGGATAAATGACTGATTTACAGTTCATGAGGGTTGCCTAGTCACACATATGAAGTTGTGGAAAGATCTGACCTTTTTAACCCTTCAAAACAGCCCCTATGACACCATTATAAGGCATTTCTGGTTGACACAGGAATCTGAACGTTAGGCTCTTATAGAATATTGAGTTTTAAGTGTTTCTGTTAAGAACTGACTTATTTACAGAGGGTTGAACAAGTGTGTGTTGTTTCAGAAAATCACAGAAAATCACAGAAATCTCGCAGAGCTCCGAAACCTGCCTTAA
Source organism: Salmo trutta (assembly GCF_901001165.1). Taxonomy (NCBI): domain Eukaryota; kingdom Metazoa; phylum Chordata; class Actinopteri; order Salmoniformes; family Salmonidae; genus Salmo; species Salmo trutta. Next base: position 65,475,700 of record NC_042961.1, read on the forward strand.
CGGACTCATCTGAACACGCTGCAACTGGATATGTAACTTTTTTGAAAAAAAAACCTCTTGTTGTTGAATATCACCAATGTGTCATTGTACAATTTCTCTGAAATGAACATTGGTAAATGCATGGTTCCTTTTCTCCTGACACCGTAGGCTCATGTAGTTTGATGTGAAGCGGTCAAATCAGCACTCTATTTTCCTCTTTGACTTTCAATCCCAGAAAAATAGCCTTAACTCGAAAAGCGTCGAGGCCTCGACTCCATCCTGTTCGGGGCCAACTGCCCATTATGCCAAACCCACGCAGACCGAGTTTCGTCTTCGAATTATCTTCCGTTTAGGAGAAAAAGCCGTGTCGCGATTGGTGATATATGTTACATTTGCAATATGATTCCATACGCCCTCTCGTGGAATAATCCGGGACTGCAAGGAAATGACCAAAATTTGAAAATTTAATTAAACGGAAACCGAAGGTCCGAGAGACTCCGTTCGATGACTTCCTGGAAGATCCGGCCCCCGCGAGCGGCCCGACGCCGTCCGCGGATTTATCGGACGTGGTCGGACGTCTAGTAAGGGAGGGTACATTTGCAACATGGACTTTCTCACTAACCATACGGATGGCGCACGCGACGTCCCTTCATGTATGTTGTCCATGAAAGTACTAACTGCAAGTCTACTAAAATGTAAATCTAAAAATGTGTCAGTCATCTGTGTTTCCGTGGCTTGTGGTTTGGCTCGCCTGATGGTTTCTGCAGCCTCTATCCCAAATAGCACACTGTTCCCTTTGTGGTGGATGAATCAGAATTAGTTGGGTAACATAGATAATTAAGATGTTTTATTAGTATAATATGCTTATGTGAGGTACTTGTCATTAGAAAGTGTCCTTTGGACTCTGGTATGTTTCAGTTGTACTTTTCCTTTAGCTGGGGCTCAGTTACTTGGGGCCCAGAGAGGGGAGAGGTCAGACTTGTCTTCATATGTGAATGTGTCTTTACCTATTCTTAAACCATGTGAAGGGATGGCGTGATTAATGGGGAACCAATTATTTGTCTCCACAATGTCTGTGCGCAGCTCACTCCCCTCAGTGAGCTTGTCCAGGAGTGGGAAAAAGAGGTGTTTTACTAAGGATGGACCTCTATGAGATAGCACTGACAAAGGAGATTTATGGTGTATTTTGATAAGAACGCCTAAAAAGCATTCCAGAGGAGTTGAGCTAATAGTTCTGTTCAATACTGTACCAGGGAGGGACGGTTCTAAGGGGGACCAGATACTGGGCTATACAATGACTCTGTTGATATAGCAGTTGCTGTCTGCTATGGTTTACAGATATCTGTCATACAAAACTTAACCTTGTGACCAATTCTATGTATCTGTGGTTTGTCATGTACGTTGAGAGGGATGGACCGTGGGTATAAAAGCTCTTTGTATTGAAAGTGTAGTCACCTTTTTCAATGGCATCATTGAGGGTCAAGTGTTTTTGCAAAAGTATCTTAAGTATTAAAGATGTAGTTTACCTCGGACTGGTGTGTTTGTAACTCTCCTCATTTGGTAATGCAGAAATTAGCCACCACACCTTCATGGTCAAAAAAAGAGCACTATATTTGGGACGGAGGCAATAGAAACTCTGTATTCATCACAACTTCTATTTTCACCCAGTGGTATCATCAGTTATATTACTGTATTCATCAGTTATATTACTGTAATCATCAGTTATATTACTGTATTTTCAGCTCCCTCTTCTTCTCCCCTGGTGTTGGGATATTTTCTGTTTGTGCGTGGTGTTGTTTCTGTGTGTTTGGTGTGGTGTACTGTATACACCATGTAACAGACACAAGCCACTGGACCTGTCCTGTATACACCATGTAACAGACACAACCCACTGGGCCTGTCCTGTATACACCAAGTAACAGACACAACCCACTGGACCTGTCCTGTATACACCATGTAACAGACACAACCCACTGGGCCTGTCCTGTATACACCATGTAACAGACACAACCCACTGGGCCTGTACTGTATACACCATGTAACAGACACAACCCACTGGACCTGTCCTGTATACACCATGTAACAGACACAACCCACTGGGCCTGTACTGTATACACCATGTAACAGACACAACCCACTGGGCCTGTCCTGTATACACCATGTAACAGACACAACCCACTGGACCTGTCCTGTGTACACCATGTAACAGACACAACCCACTGGACCTGTCCTGTATACACCATGTAACAGACACAACCCACTGGGCCTGTCCTGTATACACCATGTAACAGACACAACCCACTGGACCTGTCCTGTATACACCATGTAACAGACACAGCCCACTGGGCCTGTCCTGTATACACCATGTAACAGACACAAGCTAGTTGTTTCTCTCTAGACACCATGTAACAGACACAAGCTAGTTGTTTCTCTATAGACACCATGTAACAGACACAAGCTAGTTGTTTCTATAGACACCATGTAACATACACAAGCTAGTTGTTTCTCTCTAGACACCATGTAACAGACACAAGCTAGTTGTTTCTCTATAGACACCATGTAACAGACACAAGCTAGTTGTTTCTCTCTAGACACCATGTAACAGACACAAGCCAGTTGTTTCTCTCTAGACACCATGTAACAGACACAAGCCAGTTGTTTCTCTCTAGACACCATGTAACAGACACAAGCTAGTTGTTTCTCTCTAGACACCATGTAACAGACACAAGCTAGTTGTTTCTCTCTAGACACCATGTAACAGACACAAGCTAGTTGTTTCTTTTTAGACACACCCTCTGTTTAGGGCCAGATAGCATTCTAGTTTGCTCAGTTTAATTATTTCTGATGTGTCAAGTAATTATGTTTTTGTTTTCTCATGATTTGGTTGGGTCTAATTTTGTTGCTGTCCTGGGACACTGTGGGGTCTGTTTGTGAACAGATATTGCCCTAATTCTGCTCTGTTATCATTGTTTGGGGTTTTGCGTTTTACAAAAAGCATATTTTTGCAGAAATCTGCATTCAGAGTCTCAATTGGGTGTTACCATGATGGGCAAAGGGTTCTTTAAACGATTGAAGCATTTGTAGCCAGATCCTGATTGGGATGTCAAGTTTTATTGTTTTTGCTGCTATAGAAGGCCCTTCTTGCCTTGTCTGTCAGATCGCTCACAGCCTTGTGGAAGTTACCTTTGGTGTTGATGTTTAGGCCGAGGCAGATATAATTATTTGTATGTTCTAGGGCAACGGTATCTAGATAGAATTTGTATTTGTTGTCTTGGCTAATGGACCTTACTTGGTTGAGGACAGAATCACCAGATCATCAGCAAACAGTAGACATTTGATTTCAGATTCTAGTAGGGTGAGGTCGGGTGATGCAGACTGTTCTAGTGCCCTTCGCCAAATCGTTGATATATTTATGTTGAAGAGGGTGGGGCTCAAGCTGCATCCCTGTCTCACCCCACGGCCCAGTGGAAAGAAATGTGTGTGTTTTTTGCCTAATTTAACTGCACACTTGTTTGTGTACAGTGTATTCGGAAAGTATTCAGACCCCTTGACTTTTTCCACATTTTGTTAAAATTGATTAAATAGTTTTTTTCTTCCCTGTTTCACACCTGTGTGCTGGACTGTGGTAGTTTGGTGGATGGGACTACCAGCTCTCTGTAACCTAGAGGGCAACCAATGAGTCCATCTCCTCTATACCATGTTTCTTGTAGGATGACAATGTCTTTATTTCTGATTTCTTTCGTGAAGTCCAGGTTCCTGCTCTTTACGCCAAAGGCAGATGACCTCAGGCCTTGGATATTCCAGGATGAGATAGTGAAGGCTTTGTGTTCCATAAAATGTCCGGTATTGTTAGTCGTGTGGTTTGGCCTCAGACCAGTAAGTGTGAGCATCTGGTACATGCCATTGGCTTGGGCTAGTGTAAGAGTGGGGGTTGGGCCTGTTTGCCTACTCAAGGCCTTGGCGTACTGTGACTGTTATTTTGAGGCCCTCTTTGCTGAGTGAGCACCTGGGGAGGAGGGGCAACTGGTTGGGGGAGGTGATATGGCTGTTGGTGCTGTGGTCTGGGTGTAGGTCCTATTGGTGTGGATCCTCTTGGTGCAGGTCCTCTGGGAGAAGGTCTCACAGTTCATGGAGTTTGTCTCGCTGGACTGGGTGTCCGTTGCTCTGTTGCTCCTGTGTGATATATAGGCTGTTCAAGTCCAGGACGGGGATTGTTTTCTTGTAGAGGTGAACCTCGTTATAGAGGCTGTTCAAGTCCAGGATGGGGACTGTTGTCTTCTAGAGATGGACCTGGTTATAAAGGCTGTTCAAGTCCAGGATGGGGACTGTTGTCTTGTAGAGGTGGACCTCGTTATAGAGCCTGTTCAAGTCCAGGATGGAGTGGTGGGCCAAGTAAACATTTGGTTTTGAGGCACAGTCACGGGAAGTGCTTGCATTCACTTGCTGTATGGTAGCAGTGTAAGGTATTGTCTTGGTAGAAGAGTAGATATGACCACTCTTGAGTTAGTGAAAGTGGGCACGCTAGGTGTTTGGGCACCAGAGTTCAGCCACTGTGTTATTGGGGATAGTTTATTTTCTTGTATGTAGTCCGCCTGTGTTAATGTAACCAAGTTGGAGTCTCACGTTAGCTAACTAGCTAGCTAGTATCCTGCTAGTCTGCCTGGGTTAATGTAACCAAGTTTGAGGCTCATGTTAGCTATGCAAGAGGAAGCTACTGTACTCTACTCATTGTTTTCTCTGTCTCTCTCTCTCTGTCTCTCTATCTCTCAGATCTCTCTCCTCCAGCCTCTCTGAGCATCAGTCCTGACAGATCTCAGTTTTTAAAATTTGAGTCTGTCTCTCTGAGCTGTGAGGTTCAGGGGAACTCTACTGGATGGAGAGTGGTGAGGAACACATCGAGAGGAATCCTTTCAGAGTGTCATACTGACTGGGGAAAACAACAAGGGTCTTCATGCAACGTGTCACTAATACCATCACACAGTGGAGTGTACTGGTGTGAGTCTGGTTCTGGAGAACACAGCAATGCTGTCAACATCACAGTACATGGTATGTCCACAAACACCATCTACTAACATTATAGTGTTTAGTGGTTCATCTGGTTTCAGATAGCTGATGTTATGTTTATATATGATGTTTATATATTATATACAGCTGGTGCTGTGATCCTGGAGAGACCTGTTTATATATGATGTTTATATATTATATACAGCTGGAGCTGTGATCCTGGAGAGACCTGTTTATATATGATGTTCATATATTATATACAGCTGGTGCTGTGATCCTGGAGAGACCTGTTTATTTATGATGTTTATATATTATATACAGATGGTGCTGTGATCCTGGAGAGCCCTGCCCTTCCTGTGACTGAGAGAGATTCTGTGACTCTGCGCTGCAGATACATGGGAACTCCCTCTAACCTCACAGCTGATTTCTACAAAGATGGATCCCTCATCAGGAATGAGACTACAGGAGAAATGACCATCCCTGCAGTATCCAAGTCAGATGAAGGACTCTACAAGTGTACCAACATTGAAGAAGAATCACCAGAGAGCTGGATGACTGTGACAGGTGAGAATATGGATGGATACAAGATGGTGCCGATAGAGATGGCAGCTTGCTTCTAGTCCTTAGGAAACAGTGCAGTATTTAGTTTTTTAATGTATTATTTCTTACATTGTTATTAGCCCAGAAAACCTTAAGTGTTATTACATACAACTGGGAAGACATCAGAGAGATGTCAACTTACCAGCACAACAAGCAACGACTTCACTATAGCGGATCCTTAGTCTGCACCTCCCAGGGCATTTGAACTGATTCAAGAGGCCCAAAACAGCGCCGCCGGAAGAAAGGTTGCCGGAGCGGTCTTCTAGTGAGGCTTCAGATGCACCCACCGCTTCTGAGTGTATTACTCGCTAATGTCCCATCCCTAGTTAACTTCTCTAGGGTAGGGGGCAGCATTTTCACGGCCGGATGAAAAATGTACCCTAATTAAACGGCCTACTACTCGGGCCCAGGAACTAGAATATGCATATTATTAGTCGATTTGGATAGAAAACACTCTGAAGTTTCTAAAACTGTTTGAATGATGTCTGTGAGTATAACAGAACTCATATGGCAGGCAAAAACCTGAGAAAAATACAATCAGGAAACGAAAATCTGGTGCCTGTATTTTTTTCAAGTCCTTGCTTTTCTGACACACAGTGAGTTAGGGTTCATTTTGCACTTCCTAAGGCTTCCACTAGATGTCAACAGTCTTTAGAAACTTGTTTGAGGCTTTTGCGGTAAACACAGACCGAAGGAGAAGGCTAGGAAGCAGGTGACTCCGAAAATCAATTCAGTTCATTTCACGTGAGAAGAGACCTGTGTTCCAAAACGTTTTTCAAGACATAGCAAGGGTCCGGTTGGAATGTTATTGAAGTTTGAACTTAAAATGGTCCTAAAGATTGATGCTATACAATGTTTGACATGTTTGAACGAACGTAAATATAACTTTTTCTTGACTTTTCGTCATCACATTTTCCTCTTGCGCCCTACATTTTGAGTAGCTTACTGAACGCGCAAACAACATGGAGTTATTTGGACATAAATTATGAACTTTATCGAACAAAACAAAATTTATTGTGGACCTGGGATTCCTGGAAGTGCCTTCTGATGAAGATTATTAAAGGTAAGTGAGTATTTCTTATGATATTTATGCATTTTGATGACTACAAAATGGCAGGTATCTATAATTACCTGCTGTTTTTTTCTGAGCACAGTACTCAGATTATTGCAAAGTGTGCCTTCCCAGTAAAGTTATTTTGAAATCTGTCAATGCGGTTGCATTCAGGAGATGTTAATCTATAATTCTTTGAATAACAGTTTAATATTTTATCAACGTTTATAATTAGCATTTTTGTAAACTGTTGTGCTGATTCACCGGCAGTTTTGGGGGAAATACATTCTTTGAACGTCAAGCGCCAATGTAAAATGGGGTTTTTGGATATAAATATGAACTTGATCGAACAATAAATGCATGTATTGTGTAACATGATGTCCTAGGAGTATCATCTGATGAAGATCGTCTCGATAAAGTTCATATTTATATCCAAAAACCCCATTTTACATTGGGGTGTAATGTTCAGAAATGTTTTGCCTCCCAAAACCTCCGGTGAATGAGCACATCAATTTACAGAAATACTCATCATAAACGTTGATAAAATATTAAACTGTTATTCAAAGAATTATAGATACACTTCTCCTTAATGCAACCGCTGTGTCTGATTTCAAAAAAACTTTACAGCGAAAGCACACTTTGCAATAATCTAAGTACAGCGCTCTGACAACAACATCAAGCAATACAGTTACCCGCCATTTTGGAGTCAACTAAAATCAGAAATAGCATTATAAATATTCACTTACCTTTGATGATCTTCATCAGAATGCACTCCCAGAAATCCCAGTTCCACAATAACTGTTTGTTTTGTTCGATAAAGTCCATAATTTATGTCCAAATACCTCCTTTTTTTCACACGTTTAGTCCACTACTCCAAATGCAGGAAGCGCGCGCAAAATGTCACGACGAAAAGTCAAAAGAAGTTGTATTTACATTCGTAGAAACATGTCAAACGATGTATAGCATCACTCTTTAGGATGTTTTTATCATAAATCTTCAGTAATATTCCAACTGGCCAATTCCAATGTCTTCAGAAAAGAAAAGGAACACAGCTAACTCTCACGGGAGCGTGCGCCACTGAACTCATGTCATTCTCTCAGTCATCTGACTCCAGGAGCTTTTATTCTCTCCCCAGTCACAGTAGAAGCATGAAACAACATTCTAAAGACTATTGACATCTAGTGGAAGCCGTAGGAAGTGCAAAATGACCCCAAAGACACTCTATACTGGATAGGGAATCACTTGAAAAACTACAAACCACTTCCTGGTTGGATTTTTCTCAGCTTAGATGGTGTCAATTCGATAGAGAGGAAAAAGAAGGACAACAAATTGGCTGACAGGCCACTTCCTGGTTGACATCTTCTCAGTTTTTTGCCTGCCATATGAGTTCTGTATAGTCACAGACACCATTTAAACAGGTTTCGAAACTTAAGAGTGTTTTCTATCCAAATCTACTAATAATACGCATATTCTAGTTCCTGGGCCTGAGTAGCAGGCAGTTTTATTTGGGCTCGTCATTCATCTGAATTTCCGAATACTGACGTGGACCGCAAGGACTGTGGGCTCTCCTTCTCCGTGGCTGACATGAGTAAAACATTTAAACGTGTTAACCCTCGCAAGGCTGCCGGCCCAGACAGCATCCCTAGCCCTGTCCTCAGAGCATTACAGACATTTTCAATCAATCCCTATCCCAGTCTGCTGTCCCCACATGCTTCAAGATGTTCTTCCTGTTCCCAAGAAAGCTAAGGTAACTAAATGACTATCGCACCGTAGCACTCACATCTGTCATGATTTTTTAATTTTTTTATTTCACCTTTATTTAACCAGGTAGGCCAGTTGAGAACAAGTTCTCATTTACAACTGCGACCTGGCCAAGAGAAAGCAAAGCAGTGTGACAAAAAGAACAACACAGAGTTACACATGGGATAAACAAACGTACAGTCAACAACACAACTGAAAATCTGTATACAGTGTGTGCAAATTAAGTAAGGAGGTATGGCAATAAATAGGCCATGGTGGCGAAGTAATTCCAATTTAGCAATTAACACTGGAGTGATAGGTGTGCAGATGAGGATGTGCAAGTAGAAATACTGTTGAGCAAAAAAGCAGAAAAAACTAATATGGGGATGAGGTAGGTAGTGGGTTGGATGGGCTATTTACAGATGGGCTGTGTACAGCTGCAGCGATCGGTAAGCTGCTCTTGAAGTTAGTGAGGGAGATATAAGTCTCCAACTTCAGTGACTTTTGCATTTCGTTCCAGTCATTGGTAGCAGTGAACTGGAAGGAAAGGCGGCCAAATGAGGAATTGGCTTTGGGGATGACCAGTGAAATATACCTGCTGGAGTGCGCGCTACGGGTGGGTGAAGCTATGGTGAACAGTGAGCTGAGATAAGGCGGAGCTTATCTAGCACAGACTTATAGATGACCTGGAGCCAGTGGGTTTGGTGGCGAATATGTAATGAGGACAAGCCAACGAGAGCATACTTTTGCAATGGTGGGTAGTATATGGGGCTTTGGTGACAAAATGGATGGCACTGTGATAGACTGCATCCAATTTGCTGAGTAGAGTGTTGGAGGCTATTTTGTAAATGATATCACCGAAGTCAGGGATCGGCAGGATAGTCCGTTTAACGAGGGTATGTTTAGCAGCATGAGTGAAGGAGGGTTTGTTGCGAATTAGGAAGCCAATTCTAGAATTGATTTTGGATTGGAGATGTTTAATATGAGTCTGGAAGGAGAGTTTACAGTTTTGCCAGAAAACCTAGGTATTTGTAGTTGTCCACATATTCTAAGTCAGAACCGTCCAGAGCAGTGATGCTAGTCGGGCTGGCAGGTGCAGGCAGCGATCGGTTGAAGAGCATGCATTTAATTTTACTAGCGTTGAAGAGCAGTTGGAAGCCACGGAAGGAGAGGAGTGTTGTATGGCATCGAAGCTCGTTTGGAGGTTTGTTATTTACTTGTGTTTAGGAGCAGTTGGAGACCACGGAAGGAGAGTTGAATGGCATTGAAGCTCGTCTGGAGGGTTGTTAACACAGTGTCCAAAGAAGTGCCAGATGTATACAGTATGGTGTCGTCTGCATAGAGGTGGATCAAAGAATCACCCGCAGAAAGAGCGACATCATTGATATATATAGAGAAAATAGTCGGCCTGAGAATTGAACCCTGTGGCACCCCCATAGAGACTGCCAGAGTTCCGGACAACAGGCCCTCCAATTTGACACACTGAACTCTATCTGAGAAGTAGTTGCTGAACTAGGCGTGGCAGTCATTAGAGAAACCAAGGCTGTTGAGTCTGCCGATAAGTGGTACTGTACTGTTTTTTATCGATGGAGGTTATGATATCGTTTAGGACCTTGAGCACGGCTGAGGTGCACCAGCGACCAGCTTGGAAACCGGTTTGCATAGCGGAGAAGGTACGGTGGGATTCGAGATGGTCGGTGATCTATTTGTTCACTTGGCTTTCACCTGGCTTTGCAAATTTCTGTTTAAAAAAACTTGCCTTTGCTTTCCTAACTGACTGTGTATATTGGTTCCTGACTTCCCTGAAAAGTTGCATATCACGGGGACTATTCGAAGCTAGTACAGTGCGCCACAGGATGTTTTTGTTGTGGTCAAGGGCAGTCAAGTCTGGAGTGAAAAAAGGGCTATATCTGTTCTTAGTTCAGAATTTTTTGAAAGAGGCATGCTTATTTAAGATGGTGAGGAAATTACTTTTCAAGAACAACCAGGCATCCTCTATTGACGGGATGAGGTCAATATCCTTCCAGGATACCCCGGCCAGGTTGATTAGAAAGGCCTGCTCGCAGAAGTGTTTTAGGGAGCTTTTGACAGTGATGAGGGGTGGTCGTTTGACCTCGGACCCATAACGGACGCAGGCAATGAGGCAGTGATTGCTGAGATCCTGGATAAAAACAACAGAGGTGTATTTAGAGGGCAAGTTGGTCAGGATGATATCTATGAGGGTGCCCATGTTTACGGATTTGGGGTTGTACCTGGTAGGTTCCCTGATAATTTGTGTGAGATTGAGGGCATCTAGCTTAGATTGTAGGATGGCCGGGGTGTTAAGCATATCCTAGTTTAGGTCACTTAACAATTCGAACTCTAACGATAGATGGGAGGCAATCAATTCACATATGGTGTCCAGGGCACGGCTGGGAGCTGAGGGGGTCTATAACAGTTGGCAACAGTGAGAGACTTATTTCTGGAGAGATGCACTGCAGGACATGAGTTAACCTCTACATCACCAGAGAAACAGAGGAGGAGTAGGATAAGGGTACGGCTAAAGGCTATAAGAACTGGTCGTCTAGTGCGTTCGGAACAGAGAGTAAAAGGAGCAGACTTCTGGGCGTGGTAGGATAGATTCAGAGCATAATGCACAGACAAGGGCATGGTAGGATGCGAGTACAGTGGAGGTAAACCTGGGCATAGTGACAATGAGAGAGGCTGCATCTCTGGAGCGCCAGTTAAGCTAGGTGTGGTCTCCGCATATGTGGGGGATGGAACAAGGGAGCTAACCAAGGCATGTAGAGCGGGGCTAGGGCCTCCGCAGTAAAACAAAACAATGAGAGCTACCCTAAACAACAGTATACAAGGCATATTGACATTAGAGGTTGGCATATAGCAATCCCAGGTGTTGATTGGGAGGGCTAAGACAACAACGTGTAAATGACGATGAGAAGGTAAGTTAGCTACACACAGGGCCTGAGTTCGAGGCTGGGGCCGACAGATAAACAAAATGAGGTACCGAGTTAATGAATGTCCAGTAGGCATCAGCTGTGTAGCCGAGTGATCATAGGGGCGAATAAGCAGCAATGGACAAAACAGGGAGCCGCTCAGCAGTCGTCACTACGCTAGGCGAGCAGGAGACCCAACGCTCAGAGAGCTAGCGGGCCGGGCTAGTAGCTGGGTCCTCACCGACATCAACGACGCAGAGGCCGGTTGAGAGCACATCGGCCGAAATACGTCACCAGACCAGTTGTGATGGATCGGCGGGGCTCCGTGTCGACAAAGGGTCCAGTTCAATTGGCAAGAGAGGTATTGTATTTGGTGTACTTCGTTTGCTATCCGGGGGAATGGGCCTAGCACGAGGCTAACTGGTGCTTGCTTCTGGACAAGGGCGATAGCCACTCCATAGCAGCAAGCTAGCTGCGATGATCCGGTGTAATGGTCCAGAGCTTGCGGCAGGAATTCGGGTTATGTCTTGGGGGAAAAAAGCAGTCCGATATGCTCAGGGCTGATATCGCGCTGTGCAGACGGGCAGGTATTATCCGGGCTATCCAGGCTAAAGCGGCTGGTGTCCGAGCTAAAGGTAAAGACCGCTAGCAGTGGCTAACAATGACTAAATAGCTAGTAGTTAATTAGCTGGCTAGCTTCTGATGGAGGTTCCAGTAATAAGGTTAAAAAAAAATAGCAGAACCGTGCCACGTTGGGTGAGGCGGGTTGCAGGGAGGTATATTTCATTTGAAAATGGAAAAAGAGATTGAAATGTATACAGAAAAACAAAGTGTTTACACTGTACAATAGCGGAACAAAATCTAACACATCTTGCTGCTACGCCATCTTGGATCATCGATTATGAAATGCTTTGAGAGACTAGTCAAGGATCATATCACCTCCACCTTACTGGTCACCCGAGACCCACTTCAATTAGCTTACCGCCCTAATAGTTTACATTTTACATTTTAGTCATTTAGCAGACGCTCTTATGCAGAGTGACTTACAGTAGTAAATGCATACATTTCATACATTTGTTTTCTCCGTACTGGTCCCCCATGGGAATCGAACCCACAACCCTGGCGTTGCAAACACCATGCTCTACCAACTGATCCACACAGACGACACAACCGCCATCACACTGCACACTTCCCTATCGCATCTGGACAAGAGGAATACCTTAGTAAGAATGCTGTTCATTGACTACAGCTCAGCATTCAACACTATATTACCCTCCAAAATCATCATTAGCTTTTTAGTGACAGGGGGCAGTATTCGGAAATTTAGATGAATGACGTGCCCAAATTAAACTGCCTGCTACTCGGGCCCAGAAGGTAGGATATGCATATTATTAGTAGATTTGGATAAAAAACACTCTGACGTTTCTAAAACTGTTTGAATGATGTCTGTGAGTTTAACAGAATTCATATGGCAGGCAAAAACCTGAGAAAAATCCAACCAGGAAGTGTGGAAATCTGAGGTTTGTAGTTTTTCAAGTGATTTTTCTCATTTTTCTCATTTTGCACTTCCTAAGGCTTCCACTCGATGTCAACAGTCTTTAGAACCTTGTTTCATGCTTCTACTTTTACTGGGGAGAGAATAAGAGCTGTGGACTGCCTGAGACCAGTAAGTTGTTTACTGCGCATTCACGCAGGCGCGCCGTTCCTTCTTTTTCCCTGCTTTTGCCGTAAAGCTATTTTTAAATCTGACACAGTGGTTGCATTAAGGAGAAGTGTATCTATAATTCTTTCAATAACTGTTGTAAATTTTATCAACGTTTATGATGAGTATTTATGTAAATTGATGTGCTCATTCACCGGAGGTTTTGGAGGCTATACATTTTCTGAACATCACGCGCCAATGTAAAGTGGGGTTTTTGGATATAAATATGAACTTTATCGAACAAAACATACATGTATTGTGTAACATTGAGTCCTGGGAGTGTCATCTGATGAAGATCATCAAAGGTTAGTGATTCATTTTAGCTGTATTTCTGTTTTTTGTGACGCCTCTCCTTGCTTGGAATATGGCTGTGTGGTTTTTCTTGTTTAGTCGCTGTCCTAACATAATCTAATGTTATGCTTTACGTCCCACATGTCCCAGAGAGGTTTTAAGCTTGAGACCCTGGGTCTCGATCCTGCCCTGTGTAACTGGGTCCTGGAGCAGGTCCTGGAGCAACTGGGTCCTGGAGCAGGTGTTCCGCTAGCGGAACGTCTAGATGTAAGAGGTTAACCTGTTTAGGATAGGGGGCAGTATTTTCACGGCCGGAAAAAAAACGTACCCGATTTAATCTGGTTATTACTCCTGCCCAGAAACTAGAATATGCATATAATTGTTTGATTTGGATAAAAACACCCTAAAGTTTCTAAAACTGTTTGAATGGTGTCTGTGAGTATAACATAACTCATATGGCAGGCAAAAACCTGAGAAGATTCCATACAGGAAGTGCACTCTCTGACCATTTCTTGGCCTTCTATAGCCTCTTTATGGAAAATAGAGGATCTCTGCTGTAACGTGACATTTTCTAAGGCTCCCATAGGCTCTCAGAAGGCGCCAGAACGGGGAATGATGACTCTGCAGTCCCTGGGCGAAAAACAGTAGCGCATTTGGAAAGTGGTCGATCTGAGAACAATGACACGGGTGCGCGCGTGCACGTGAATAGTCCATTTTACATTTTCAGTGTTTGAATGAAAACAAGGTCTCCCGGTCAAAATATTATCGCTATTTTAAGAGAAAAATCGTGTAAAAAATGTATTTTAAACAGCGTTTGACATGCTTCGAAGTACGGTAATGGAATATTTTGACATTTTTTGTCACGATACACGCCGGCGCGTCACCCTTCGGATAGTGTCTTGAACGCAAGAACAAACGCAGCTACTTGGATATAACTATGGATTATTTCGAACCAAAACAACATTGGGTGTTGAAGTAGAAGTCCTGGGAGTGAATTCTGACGAAGAACAGCAAAGGTAATCCAATTTTTCTTACAGTAAATCTGAGTTTGGTGAGTGCCAAACTTGGTGGGTGTCAAAATAGCTAGCCATGATGGCCAGGTTATCTACTCAGAATATTGCAAAATGTGCTTTCACCGAAAAGCTATTTTAAAATCGGACACCGCGATTGCATAAAGGAGTTCTGTATCTATAATTCTTAAAATAATTGTTATGTTTTTGGTGAACGTTTATCGTGAGTAATTTAGTAAATTCACCGGAAGTTTCGGTGGGTATGCTAGTTATGAACGTCACATGCTAATGTAAAAAGCTGGTTTTTGATATAAATAGGAACTTGATTGAACAAAACATGCATGTATTGTATAACATAATGTCCTAGGCGTGTCATCTGATGAAGATCATCAAAGGTTAGTGCTGCATTTAGCTGTGGTTTTGTTTTTTGTGACATTATATGCTAGCTTGAAAAATGGGTGTCTGATTATTTCTGGCTGGGTACTCTGCTGACATAATCTAATGTTTTGCTTTCGCTGTAAAGCCTTTTTTAAATCAGACAGTGTGGTTAGATAAAGGAGAGTCTTGTCTTTAAAATGGTGTAAAATAGTCATATGTTTGAAAAATGGACGTTTTGGGATTTTTGAGGAGTTTGTAATTCGCGCCACGCCCTGTCATTGGATATTGGCGAGGTGTTCCGCTAGCGGAATATCTAGATGTAAGAGTTAAACAGCCACCACTAGCACAGAGAGGTGGCTGCCTACATACAGACTTGAAATCATTGGCCACTTTAATAAATGGAACACCTGTCACTTAAATAATGTTTACATATCTAACATTACTCATCTCATGTGTACTTACTGTATCCTTTACTATCTAATCTTTACTATCTATTGCATCTTAGCCGCTCTGTCACTGCTCATCAATATATTTTCATATTTATATATTCTTATTCCATTCCTTTACGAGATTGTGTGTATTGGGTTTTGTTGTGGAATTGTTAGATATTACCTGTTAGAGACTGCTGCACTGTTGGAACTAGAAGCATAAGCATTTCACTACACTTGCAATAACATCTGCTAACCATGTGTATGGACCAATAACATCTGCTAACCATGTATATGTGACCAATAAAATATGATTTGATTTTGATTTGATATGAGAAACCTTGACATTCAGATTATTTGGTCCTTCTTTACTCCGTTAATTGGTGCTAAAACCTGCATTACACACTGGGTGGTTCCAGCCCTGAATGCTAATTGGCTGACAGCTGTGGTATATCAAACGGTTATGACAAAACATTTATTTTTACTGCTCTAATTATGTTGGTAACCAGTTTATAATAGCAATAAGGCACCTCGGGGGTGTTGTGGTATATGACCAATATTCAACGGCTAAGGGCTGTTTCAGGTTGTATACTCCACGTTGTGTTGGGGTAAGCTATTTTAAAATCTGACACAGCGGTTGCATCCAGGAGTAGTCTATCTATAATTCTTTAAATAATTGTTTTATATTTTGCTAACGTTTATGATGAGTATTTTTGTAAATTGATGTGCACATTCACGGGAAGTTTTGGTGGGAAAACATTTTCTGAACATCACGCGCCAATGTAAAATGCTGTTTTTGGATATAAATATGAACTTTATTGAACAAAACATACATGTATTGTGTAACATAATGTCCTAGGAGTGTCATCTGATGAAGATCGTCAAAGGTTAGGCTTCATTTAGCTGTGTTTTGGGTTTTATTGACTCATGTCCTTGCTTGGAAAATGGCTGTGTGATTATTTTTGTCTATGTACTCTCCTAACATAATCTAATGTTTTGCTTTCGCTGTAAAGCCTTTTTGAAATCGGACAATGAGGTTACATCAAGGAGAAGTGTATCTTTAAAATGGTGTAAAATAGTTGTATGTTTGAGAAAGTTGAATTATGACATTTGTTGTTTTGAATTTGCCGCCCTGATATTTCACTGGCTGTGTCCCGCAGGTGGGACGCTAGCATCCCACGTAGCCCATAGAAGTTAAAAACAGCCCTTTCTGGCCTCTAGGTCACCAGGTGTTATGGCGCACACCTGTCACCATGGTTACGCGCATCAGCCGTTATGACACTCACCTGGACTCCATCACCTCCTTGATTATCTTCTATATATATGTCCCTCCTTTGGTTCCTTCCCTATATATGTCCCTCCCTTTGGTTCCTTCCCTATATATGTCCCTCCCTTTGGTTCCTTCCCTATATATGTCCCTCCCTTTGGTTCCTTCCCTATATATGTCCCTCCCTTTGGTTCCTTTCCCAGATGTCATTGTTTCTTGTTTTGTATTATTGGTATATTGGCCATACAACACACCTCCTCTGGCCTTAATGCTTCAATATGTACTGATGAAGTAGTAACATGTCTTACACTGTATTTGCTGAAACCATGAAAATATACTGAACATTTACATTATGAACAGAATAACATGAAAATATACTGAACATTTACATTATGAACAGAATAACATGAAAATATACTGAATATTTACATTATGAAAAGAATAACATGAAAATATACTGAACATTTACATTATGAACAGAATAACATGAAAATATACTGAATATTTACATTATGAACAGAATAACATGAAAATATTCTGAACATTTACATTATGAACAGAATTCTAAATGAGTGTGTATTTTCTTGCCATATCCATGTTTCTCTCCAATGTTTTACATTTTCTTTCTCCAGGTGCAGGTCCAACTCTCATTCCATCTCCAACAGTCCCAGTGTTGTCCATGTCTCTGCCCATCACCATCTCCAGTGTTGTCCATGTTTCTCTCCAGCAGTTCCAGTGTTGTCCATGTCTTTGCCCATCACATCTCCAGTGTTGTTTTAAATTGTTTTCTTTCTCCAGATGCTGTTCCATCTCCCATTCCATCTCCAGCAGTCCCAGTGTTGTCCATGTCTCTACCCAGGCTGCTGTGTAGTCTACTGGTGGGGTCTCCCTACCTGCTGGTGACCATCATACTGCTGGTGAAATACTGCAGGAGCAGGGCTCAAGGTGAGAACCTGAGTTTATACAGGATCACCTCATTCCAACAGAATACCTGTTGTATATCAGAAATATATCACAAGGACTGACAATACTGCAGTAGCTCTGACTGAGTCATGTTTAAAGTGTTGATAACTAGTTATCTCATTGAACCATGTTTAAAGTGTTGATAACTGTAGCGCTGATTGAACCATGTTTAAAGTGTTGATAACTGTATCTCTGATTGAACCATGTTTAAAGTGTTGATAACTGTATCTCTGATTGAACCATGTTGTAAAGTGTTGATAACTGTATCTCTGATTGAACCATGTTTAAAGTGTTGATAACTGTATCTCTGATTGAACCATGTTTAAAGTGTTGATAACTGTATCTCTGATTGAACCATGTTGTAAAGTGTTGATAACTGTATCTCTGATTGAACCATGTTTAAAGTGTTGATAACTGTATCTCTGATTGAACCATGTTTAAAGTGTTGATAACTGTCTGTTTAGGTGAAACCAGGGTACCCAGGAAGACCCACCAAGACCAATTAGGTGAGTTTCTACCTTACAACACAACAGCTGTCGGGGCACATTATGGTATTCTGAACATAGTGTGTACTATATTATGTTACCTCTTAGTAGTAGGAGAAAGTAGGATGGATTAGAGTCAACTACCACAATATGGTATTCTGAACACAGTGTGTACTATATTATGTTACCTCTTAGTAGTAGTAGATAGTAGGATGGATTAGAGTCAACTACCACACTATGGTATTCTGAACACAGTGTGTACTATATAATGTTACCTCTTAGTAGAAGTAGATAGTAGGATGGATTAGAGTCAACTACCACAATATGTCACTGATATAAATTAATGCATTTAGGAGTAAATAGCCTGGGTATTGGTGCGAAGTAAATATCAGAGCCCAGGTATTGCTAAGGAGTAAATAGCCCAGGTATTGATATGGGAGAGCTCGACATAAGCAGGATCCTCATTGGAAATAATTTGATAGGATTCTAAGTAGCACAGTATTGACTAGTAAATCATCTGATATGATTTCAATCTCTAAGTGGTTCTGTATTGGATAAGTAAATACATGGCCACACTGATGAACTACTTCTGTGTTGAACAGGTGATCATGTTGAAGAAGAGTGAGGCTGAGATCACCTGATCACCATAACAACCATCAGAATGGAACTCATGGAATTCTAATATAGAACTGTGAGTCACAATGCTGTATGTTGTTACATTGTAGCTCCACCTGCTGGAACAATAGTGGCATTTGATCAAATGTGATCTATTAACTGATACATGTATTATTCTGATTGGAATGTGTTTTAATATAATGTGTGTTGTATTATTCATTCAGCAGCTGTCCTTTAACATTGGTCATACACTGTATAGCATTATGGTTGATACATTGTAAATGCCTTAACTTTTCATGTCTATACAGATAAACTGATAGGTGTTGTGGTTCAGGCATTATTGTTACAGGTTCAGTATAATGTTATATCGTTACATGTTACAGAGATAGAAAACATACAGGAGAGGAGAATTCAATCATTATAATTATTTACTTTATTTTCCTATTTTGTTCTCTATAGTAGTTCATCATTATTTGATTTGATTTAAACATGAAACTAATGTAGTCCTATTGTTTTATTGTGGTTGTTTTGTGCAAAACAATTATTTGTTTATTAATCATCCTGGTAAGATATTGCTTTTGTCTTCGTAGCATATAGAATGAAATAAATGATTTTCCTCAATCATGTAGCCTGCTTTTAATCTGTTCTGAATGACATCACAACCACTCTGTTTTTCATTTCACTCACTTCCCTTTATGTATCTTCTAAATGCTCCATTCCAGGTTTCCCCTACAGCCCCCAGGGCCTTGAGTATCTTCTAAATACTCCATTCCAGGTTTCCCCTACAGCCCCCAGGGCCTTGAGTATCTTCTAAATGCTCCATTCCAGGTTTCCCCTACAGCCTCCAGGGCCTTGAGTATCTTCTAAATACTCCATTCCAGGTTTCCCCTACAGCCCCCAGGGCCTTGAGTATCTTCTAAATACTCCATTCCAGGTTTCCCCTACAGCCCCCAGGGCCTTGAGTATCTTCTAAATGCTCCATTCCAGGTTTCCCCTACAGCCTCCAGGGCCTTGAGTATCTTCTAAATACTCCATTCCAGGTTTCCCCTACAGCCCCCAGGGCCTTGAGTATCTTCTAAATACTCCATTCCAGGTTTCCCCTACAGCCCCCAGGGCCTTGAGTATCTTCTAAATGCTCCATTCCAGGTTTCCCCTACAGCCCCCAGGGCCTTGAGTATCTTCTAAATGCTCCATTCCAGGTTTCCCCTACAGCCCCCAGGGCCTTTAGTATCTTCTAAATACTCCATTCCAGGTTTCCCCTACAGCCCCCAGGGCCTTGAGTATCTTCTAAATGCTCCATTCCAGGTTCACAACACAACTGATTGGCTCAAACACATTAAGAAAGTAAGAAATTCCACATTAACTTTTAACAAGGCAGACCTGTTAATTGAAATGCATTCCAGGTGACTACTTCATGAAGCTAGATTAGAGAATGCCAAAAGTGTGCAAAGCTGTCATCAAGGTAAAGGGTGGCTATTTGAAGAATCTCAAATATAACATGTTTCGATTTGTTTAACACTTTTTTGTGTTATATGTGTTTTAGGACATTTGACATGAAGTTAATGTCCATATCAGAACACTAGACTGAGCTAGATATCGCGAGAGGACATGAAGTTAATGTCCATTTCAGAACACTAGACTGAGCTAGATATCGCGAGATGATATGCAACTAGAAGTACTGTAAGTGAAAGTGAAAGTAAAGTGTGAAACTCCACCGCCCTTTCCCCAGTTATTTCTGGAACAGACGTCGTGTTACATTCTGTTCGTTGATAAATTAGCCTTTCGACTGTTTTGGTTTATTTTTCTAAACTCTAATAGTTTTATTCACCAGTTACAAACAGCTTTACCTTGGAGTCAGACTTGTTTTGTAGTGAAATGAAGACCTTTCCGACCTCGGCGGTCTGGTGTTTAGGGATTCTGTTCATCAGTGTTTCATTGATAACGACAGGTAGGACACAACATTATTCCTTCATTATTTATCCTGTAGGCTATTTTATTATCTGAACATAATATTAACAAGAAAGAAACGGGGAGAATTGAAGTGCAGGAAATGTAGATGTCTCGTCGTCTGATCAGACAGGGTAGTTTGGGTGTGGTGGTGACATAGGGTGTCTGTGGGAGACAAACACTATTTATTTTAAAGATACTTCGATACGGCAGTGACTTTTTCGTAGCAGGTTAGGAGAATTTCCCAAAGTAGGTTAGGATAATTCATTTAAGTTTATGAAAATGGTCAGGGTTAGCGAAAATACTCTCCTAACTTGTTACGAAAATCGTAGCTGTATCAAAGTGGCGCATAAAGTAGAGAGTGGCGAACATTGTTAGGCTGCAGGAAGTGTCGCCATGTTTATGACTAAAAAGAGGAGACGTTTTACCATCTGAGTTGAAGAGATCAGTGGCGACCCGTCATTCAGGGCAGGTGGGGCTCTAGCTAAAACATATATATATATATTTTTGTTGTTGCCTGTTTTGCATGTTATTTTGGCATAAATACGTGTCACATATCAGTTGCCCTATTTATTTATTTGTATTATTATTATGAAAACAACAAATACAAAATACAGAAATATACAAACAAGAGTACATAAACAGACAGGGGTATTGTTGTTATTCTGTCTTTTACTGTTCAAATAAACCTACCATTAAAATTATAGACTGATCATTTCTTTTCTTTCAAATACTTTTTTCCCTCACTGTACATGTTATTATATTTATAGTTTAAAATGTAAATTCCTTCTAGTTGTATTGAGGCTACAAAATCCTCAACAGTTGCACTTGGAGTATTGTTATATTCTCCTAAAAGAAGAATAGCACCTTTAGGGACAGCTCTAACAACTATTTGATACTCCTCAGGAGTGAATGTAACATTGTGTGTTCTCATAAATTCTGGATAATCATATAGTTGTCCATCATTATTCAATAATTATTATCTGATAAAAAGTAAAAGTCTGCATTAAACCGTTTGCAATAAAGGAAACTAGCCTTAAGTTTGAGTAAATGACGAATACCTCTGACATTAATTGAACAAATAGATAAAGACATAAACTTCAACCAACAACCTTGTTATGCTAATAAGATCTTTTCCTAAGGATATGTCACTCAAAATGATTTCCATCCCATTATTAACCTCTCCAACAAAAACACAAACAAATACTGGTCATAAAATTACCAAAGTATTGTTACTCCCACAAAGGGGAGACATTGTGTAGACTTTACAATAAGCAGTTATTCACCTATAGTTAGTGTTTAGTTTACCAGTTCTCAGGTCAGCCTTTTCTCATTCAAGTGTTTGTGTACATTTTTATAATAAAAGGCTGCTTTTCACCTGGTAATCAGTTTTTTGGCCTGACAGTTCTGCCCGAGTTAGACTCTGGCTCTCACTCAAATGTTCTGATTTGGCTTCATTTCTTTCCCATCGATGATCACTCTGGCACCGATAAAAAAAAAAATGCAGTTTTCCCTTTCGAGCTGCAGCCACCATCGGCCACAGTTTCTCTCTTGTCACTTTGTCTGCTGAGGTCAGATCCTCTGTGAACCTCAATGTTTGCTTGATGAGGAATTCACAGTTCTTCGCTCGTCTCCAGAGATCCCGTGTAGATCTGTTGGTGAACCGGATGATGGTTGTCCTCGGTCTCTTGTCTTGATCCTTAAGTCTTCCCAAACGATAGACGATGTCTACATTTTCCTGAAGTTTGGCTTTTGATTCGGGAATGACAGCTCCACAGATGTCAACAACTCTGCATTTGATGTCCTCACAGGCCTGCTCTGTAATTCCATGGAGCCTCAGGTTCCACCTGCGCTGGTATCTCTCCACCTCATTCACCTTTTGCTCGAGTTCACCCACCTTTTCATTTTCCTGGCAGATAACTTCCACTTTATTCATTTCACTTTTGAGGGTTTTCACTTCTCCAAAGAATAAAATCAATAGATTTTTTCATGGCCACTTGAAATCATTGGCCACTTTAATAAATGGAACACTAGTCACTTTAATAATGTTTACATATTTTGCATTACTCATCTCATATGTATATACTGCATTCTATACTATCTACTGTATCTTAGTCTATGCTGCTCTGACATCACTCGTCCATATATTTATATATTCTTAATTCCATTTCTTTACTTAGATTTGTGTGTATTGGGTATATGTTGTGTAATTATAGATATTACTTGTTAGATATTACTGCACTGTCAGAGCTAGAAACACAAGCACACTACACCCGCAATAACATCTGCTAATCACGTGTATGTGACCAATAACATTTGATTTGATTTGAGATAGAGGACTCATCATTATAACTGTGCCGTTATATTGTCTGGTCAACTGTAAAACATACAGAATGCTGCAGAACGGGTACTGACCAAGACCAGACTGAGTAATTAAAAAATTATTCTATTGGTTTTTAAATCAATCCATGATTGTTCACCCCAATACATATCAGACATGCTTTAAGTTATGTACCCAGTAGGTCCCTCAGGTCCTCTGGCCTTTTAACTATCCCAAAGCCCAGGACCAAGAGGCATGGAGAGACAGCCTTTAGTTATTAGGCCCCCAGCCCTTAGTTACTATGGGCCCCCAGCCTTTAGTTACTATGCCCCCAGCCTTTAGTTACTATGCCCCCAGCCTTTAGTTACTATGCCCCCAGCCTTTAGTTACTATGTCCCCATTCTTTAGTTACTATGCCCCCAGCCTCTAGTTACTATTCTCCCAGCCTTTAGTTACTATGCCCCCAGTCTTTAGTTACTATGCCCCCAGCCTCTAGTTACTATGCCCCCAGCCTTTAGTTACTATGCCCCCAGCCTTTAGTTACTTTGCCCCCAGCCTTTAGTTACTATGGGCCCCCAGCCTTTAGTTACTATGCCCCCAGCCTTTAGTTACTATGGGCCCCCATCCTTTAGTTACTATGTCCCCAGCCTTTAGTTACTATACCCCCAGCCTTTAGTTACTATGCCCCCAGCCTTTAGTTACTATGCCCCCAGCCTTTAGTTACTATGTCCCCAGCCTTTAGTTACTATACCCCCAGCCTTTAGTTACTATGCCCCCAGCCTTTAGTTACTATGCCCCCAGCCTTTAGTTACTATGTCCCCAGCCTTTAGTTACTATGCCCCCAGCCTTTAGTTACTATGCCCCCAGCCTTTAGTTACTATGTCCCCAGCCTTTAGTTACTATGTGTTGAGCTGAATATCAGGAGTGAGTCAAAGAACTACACTTCCCAGAGTGCACCAGCAGTAGCAAACCGGCTGCTTGTCACCTGATCAATCATTTTCACTTATTTGGAGCACCTGTGAAGGCATGGAGGGCGTCAGTCATTCAGAAGAACAAACTTCAGAGGGAAAACTCCAAGTTCACTCACAGGTTCAGTCCAAAGACGCCAATGGTAAAAGACTTAAATGATTAATTCATCTTAGTTATTTAGAATGTTATTTAAATGTTTAAACTAATTCAAGTTCCTTAAAATGTTTAATTAACATGGTAACTTTTTGTTCTGTCTTTAAAGGTTTACAACCTAATTTACTGACTAATTTACTGGCTAATTTACTGGCTAATTTACTGGCTAATTTACTGGCTAAATTACTGGACAGACCAACCAACTGAAGGCAAACTAAAAATAAAAAAGATTGAGTTGGAAAATTGAGTTGTCCCTGTGTCCTTTGGATGGTGAACAAGAGGAGGACTTGACAGTTGTAAACCACGCGGAGCGGCCTGGCCCTGAGGATAAACGGCTTCAGATCCAGAAATAAGCTGTTGACGCAGAGGAAGTCAAGATGGCGGAAGATGTCCTGGGGAAGTCGGTCCAGCAGCTCAAAAAGGAGAGGACCACTGCAAAAAGCAGCTTCACCAGACAAGCCAACTTCATTTCAAGAGGAGCAAGCAGCATGCTTCAAGTGGAGTTAAAGGAGGAATTCGCTAAGCTTTCAGATTGTTTCAGAAAGATGCTCGATGCCAACGATGACTATAGGATTGGACTGGAGGCTGACATGACTGAGGATGAGGAACCAGGTCTTAATGAACAGCAAGAGGCTGACATTGATAGATCTGTAAATGAAGGTGAAACAAAGTTGGCGGAAATAAGAGACATTGTTCAAACAAACCTGTGGTCGAGGTATGGAAGGAGTGAACTTCTTGTGGCAATCCTGGAAGCAGAAAAAGCCAATGATAAAGCGGCTTATGTACCAGTGGAAAGTGCCAATTTAGAGGGCTATGAAGTGCACCTCGCTCTCTTGGACAAGAGGATAAAAGAGGCCATCTCAGCAATGTCATCATGGGAGCGATGGATCCCTGTAGAATTAAAAGACGAATTAGATGGAAGAGTCAAGGACGTAAGAGCATTCTACTACAGGCTTGAGTCAAGGAGACCTGAATTTGCCACTGCACGGACGACCAATGAGCGAGGCACAGGAGTGAAACTACTACACCAACCGGCAACATCCACACCAATAGTGAGAATCAAGCCAATCTCTCTACCTATCTTCAATGGAAGCAGGAGAGAATATCACAGATGGAGGAAAGACTGGGAAAGCCTGCAACAGCAGGGAGAGCCATCCGGATCAACTGAAGTTAAGAAAATTCAACTCCTGGAGAGTGTGGATGACAAAATCTCAAAAGACCTCAGACTTTCAACCTACACCACTGCCGATGACATGTTCAGAGTGCTGGAGAACAGGTATGGCAACAAGTCAACCATCATAGTGGAAATCCTGGAAGAGCTGGAGAAGATGCCACATGTGAAAGGGAACCAACCAAGAAAGGTCATTGATCTCATACAGTCAGTGGAGAAGGCTCTAGCAGATCTCACAGAGTTAGGAAACTCTGGAGCCATAAATAACCCACTGGTAATTAGATCCATTGAAAGCAAGTTGCCTGACTTCATAAAAAGAGACTGGGTTATGTTCATGGTTGAACCCAGAAACGATGTCACATCAGACAACCACTTTGTCATGCTCTTGAAGTTCCTGAAAAGTCAAGAAGGAATACTGGAGAGACTCGAACAGCTCAGAACTGAGGAGAAGGTGGAAAAATCGGATCGTTTGGACAAGAAGGATGACAGAAAGATTGCCTCAACAAAAACCACAAGGAAAGAAGAGCTTGATGAGGTATGTGGTGATAGTGGGCACAAAAACAAGATCTTCTTCTGTAGAAAGTTCAAAAGACTTAAGCTACCGGAAAAGAAAACTGTATTAAGAAAGCTGGGAGCATGCAGAAAATGTCTCGGATGCCATGATGAAGATGGATACTGCAGAGACACTTTCCTATGCAGAAACAAAGACTGTAAAAGGGAAGGTGGTGCCCCAGACCACCATTTTTTCCTCTGCCCAAAAGGAGAAGTCAAAAGAGGGGAAGAGAGAAAGAGTGGAAGAGACGGCAAAGGTGAAAGGAAGCTAACGGAGGAACAAGAGAAGATCTTGTCTGAACTTTCCCAGGAAATGGCAGATCGATGCAGAAAGGCTTTCACCAACACCAACAAAACCGCAATGACACTCGATGCTTCAGGCCAGTCTGAGCTACTGCAGAGAAATGGGCTCACTGAACTTCCTGTCATCATGATGTTGATGCAAGTCACGGCGAACGCAGGGCAGAAGATTGGGACTTTAATTGACCTTGCTTCAGACACAAACTACATTACCCATAAGGCTGCTGAAAGACTGAGGTTAAGACATGAGAAGATAACTTTAGTTGTTCATGGGGTTGGTGGTATGACCATGAAAGTGAACACACTAAGGTATCTCCTCAAAGTCAGAGTCAAGACACCTATAGGGACAGAGAGAGCTCATGAAATGGTCTGCTACGGCTTGGATGAAATCGCCAGAGTGCATCAAGTAATTGAACCTGAGAAGTTGAAAAAAATCTTCCCAGAAGTCAAACTTACAGAATTGGAAAGGCCAGAAGAGGTTGAACTTCTCATTAGCCACCGAGAGGGAAGACTCGCTCCCCAGAGGGTAAAAATCATGGGAGACCTCGTCTTGTGGGAGGGTCCATTGGGGAAAACAGTGGGTGGAGCACATCCCGACTTATTAGAAGAAGTGGAGGTTGCACTATATGAGTCCAAAACACACTTTGCTCGCTCCATGAGGACAGCAGCTGTCAAATATCAAGAAATCACAAGTCCAACAACTGACACAGCCCAGCTACAGCAGGAGGATGTGACTCTGACCAAATTTGCAGCTGCCAGTAACCGTGAGTTCCTTGAGTGGTGGCACTGGGACAGCATCGGAGCTGCATGTGAGCCAAGATGTGGAGGATGCCGCTGTGGAAACTGTCCACCGGGAGGAAAAGAAATGACCCTGGCAGAGGAGAGGGAACTGGAGATCATTAAAGGAGGCCTCACCTACGAGAAGGGGGATGCTCACACACCGGCTCCACATTGGGATGCAAAGTATCCTTGGACGGTAGATCCAGCCTCTCTCCCGAATAACAAAAGTGCAGTTCAGGCTTGTTTCTTAAGGATGGAAAAACAACTAAGCAGAGAGCCAGACTGGAAAGTCGCATATGCTACCCAAATCCATGAAATGGTCGAGCGAGGCGCAGCCATAAAACTCACCAACAAAATCATGGACGAGTGGAATGGACCAGTGTGGTACGTAAGCCACCTGGTGGCACCAAACCCTCATTCGGTAACAACACCTGTTCGTATTGTATGGAATAGTAGCCAGAAATACAAAGGCGTGAGTATGAATGATCTTCTTCTGAAGGGACCAGACGTTCTCAACCCTATAAGAGCTGTCTTGCTGAGGTTCAGAAAGGGGACGTATGCATCTCTAGGAGACATCAAAAAGATGTACAACTCTGTATGGCTGAAGGAGCGTGAGATGCACCTTCACAGGTTCCTCTGGAGGGACAGCCCAGTTGAAGAGATAAGTGAATATGCAATAACCAGAGTCAACATTGGGGACAGACCTGCTGGTTGCATTGCTCAGTTGGCTATGAGGGAAACAGCACGCCTGCCCAACTTTCTTCACTTGGAGGATGAGCGCAGAGTCATTGAAGAGGACAGTTATGTGGATGACCTCTTAACCTCCCAAAATGACCTGGATAAACTTGACAAAATCACAGCAAATGTAGAAGAGATCTTGAAAGCTGGAGGGTTCTTCCTCAAACCATGGGTCCGGTCAGGGCAAAGTGGGAGGCAAGGAATGGAGGTGGAGGGTCTATCAAAGGCACAAAGTAAAACCTTAATTCTTCCAAATCAAATGAGGGACGAAGACAACAAAGCCTTGGGTATCGGCTACCGAATGGATGAAGACAAGCTCTACATGTTAACCTCAGTTAACTTTTCAAAAAGGAAAAAGAAGATGAGAGTTGGGAAAAATCTTCTCAAGGAGGAGGTGAGAACTGAGACACCTAACCCACTGACTAGGAGGGCCCTCTTAAGCCAAGTGGCTGGACTGTACTACCCAATTGGCTTAGTTACACCTGCCAAACAGAAGGGAGCAATTCTTGTTCGAAAAGCATTCCAAGAAGGAGGGGGTGGGAAACTAACCCAAGAAACCTGGGACCAACCTCTCTCAGAAAGCCTCAGGAAAGAAGCCATCCAGCTTTTTGAAGAATATGTGCAGCTTGGAGAGGTGAAATTCCACAGGAGCCTCACACCAGCTGGCTGGGAAGGGAAACCGTGGGGCATCACATTCTCTGATGGAAGTGATAAAACCTATGGAGCTGTGATGTACTTAAGATGGGAGACAAGTCAAGGCACTAAAGTTCGATTTGTTGAATCAAAAGCCAAGCTGACACCCCTGGATCAGAAGGGAGACGCTGTAAAAGCTGAGATCTGTGGTGCTGTCTTCGCAGCCAGGATCAGGAAGTATGTGGAAAAGCATGCTCGAATGAAGATCGAGAGATGGTTCCATCTACTTGACAGTCAAACGGTCTTGGGAGCCATTCAAAGAGTCAGTTATGGGTACAAAACATTCTTTGCAAACAGAGTGGGTGAAATCCAGAAGGCTGGACAAGTGCAAGACTGGTGGTGGATCCGTGGGGATCTAAACATAGCTGATATCATAACAAGAGGGGGTGCTCCTGAAGATTTGAAGGAGAATTCCACATGGCAAGAGGGACCAGAGTTCCTAAAGTGGCCAGTGGAGGAGTGGCCTATAAAATCAGCTGGAGAGGTTGCAGCTCATGCCAGGGAGAGTGTAAACAAGCTCCAGAGGAAGGCATTCTCAGGTGCATTGACAAGAGCTGAAGCGAGAAGTAGTCAGCAGAAAGAAGACCTACAAGGCACTCAGGAAAGTCCAAAGAGTGAAACTCAAGAGGGAATACCTGTGGTGAACCCAACTCTTCTTAGAAGGAAGCCCACTGGTTGGGTTAAAGATCTTGTGGAAGTAAGAAGATTCAGTAGCCTGTCCAAACTGGTGAGAGTCGTTGCCTGGGTTTGTCTAGCAGCCAAGCAGTGGCTGAAGAGGAAGGGCCGGGCCCCTAAACAGGCAAAGAGGGAGGTAAGATCACCCAAGCAGGCTGTGCCGACTGTCAAAGAACATGAAGATGCACTCAAAGACCTTTTTCTCGCAGCTCAAGAAGGTACAGATTTTTCAGACACAACTCTAAGCAGACTGACAGTGTACAAAGATGTGAAGTCTGGGCTGCTAGTTTGTGGAGGCAGAATTCAGACATTCAACGAAGATAAGACAGCCGTGACAGTTTTACCCTTTGAAGCATGGGTGTCTACACTGCTGGCACAAGAATCCCACAAAGCAAAGCACGAGGGAGTGGCAGGAACCCTTCTCCAGATGAGGAAGAAAGCCTGGGTAATAAAAGGCCATAGACTTGGCAAGCATGGTACAGAATGGTCATGGAAGATCCACCCTGCAGACTCTCCCAATAGGAATGGTGCCGCAGAGGCAGCTGTCAAAGTAGTGAAGCGGGCGTTGAGCAACCTTGGTGGAGATGGTGGTTTTACGTGGGGAGAATTCCAAACTTTTCTCTTCATGGCAGCCAACCTTGCTAATGAGAGACCCATTGATGCAAGAACTCAAAGCAGAGAAGACTGTGTAGAGTACATCACCCCGAATTCTCTGCTTTTAGGACGTACCAATCCAAAGGGAGACCCTGGAGATTTCCAGTTTGATGGCTACCCTTACAAAAGACTTAAACATATTCAAGCAGAGGTAAGGCGTTTCTGGAATAAGTGGAGCCAATTGGCTGGACCTAATCTGTTCATAAGGAACAAATGGCACACCAAAAAGAGAAATGTTGCTGTTGGAGATGTGGTCTGGTTGGCTGACCAAAACGCGCTAAGAGGACAGTACAAGCTGGCTAGAGTGGTCGGTGTCAATGCTGACAGCAAAGGCATCGTTAGAGATGTGCTTGTGAAGACTTTTCCCAGCTATCCTGTTCACATCACAAAGTCAAACAGCAAAAAAGGGCCCACAAGAGCAAACGGTGAAAGAACGAAGAGGCTTCAAACCAAAATCCCAGGCACAATTCTTCATAGAGATGTCAGACGCCTTGTCATTCTACTACCCATTGAAGAACAAAGAGGTGTGAAGGGCTTGTGACCTCTCTGGATTTGAAACAAACCAGGAGCTCAAGTGGGAGGTGTTGAGCTGAATATCAGGAGTGAGTCAAAGAACTACACTTCCCAGAGTGCACCAGCAGCAGCAAACCGGCTGCTTGTCACCTGATCAATCATTTTCACTTATTTTGAGCACCTGTGAAGGCATGGAGGGCGTCAGTCATTCAGAAGAACAAACTTCAGAGGGAAAACTCCAAGTTCACTCACAGGTTCAGTCCAAAGACGCCAATGGTAAAAGACTTAAATGATTAATTCATCTTAGTTATTTAGAATGTTATTTAAATGTTTAAACTAATTCAAGTTCCTTAAAATGTTTAATTAACATGGTAACTTTTTGTTCTGTCTTTAAAGGTTTACAACCTAATTTACTGGCTAATTTACTGGCTAATTTACTGGCTAATTTACTGGCTAATTTACTGGCTAAATTACTGGACAGACCAACCAACTGAAGGCAAACTAAAAATAAAAAAGATTGAGTTGGAAAATTGAGTTGTCCCTGTGTCCTTTGGATGGTGAACAAGAGGAGGACTTGACACTATGTCCCCAGCCTTTAGTTACTATGCCCCCAGCCTTTAGTTACTATGGGCCCCCAGCCTTTAGTTACTATGTCCCCAGCCTTTAGTTACTATACCCCCAGCCTTTAGTTACTATGCCCCCAGCCTTTAGTTACTATGCCCCCAGCCTTTAGTTACTATGTCCCCAGCCTTTAGTTACTATACCCCCAGCCTTTAGTTACTATGCCCCCAGCCTTTAGTTACTATGCCCCCAGCCATTAGTTACTATGCCCCCAGCCATTAGTTACTATGCCCCCAGCCTTTAGTTACTATGCCCCCAGCCTTTAGTTACTATGCCCCCAGCCTTTAGTTACTATGCCCCCAGCCTTTAGTTACTATGCCCCCAGCCTTTAGTTACTATGCCCCCAGCCTTTAGTTACTATGCCCCCAGCCTTTAGTTACTATGGGCCCAGCCTTTAGTTACTATGGGCCCAGCCTTTAGTTACTATGGGCCCAGCCTTTAGTTACTATGCCCCAGCCTTTAGTTACTATGGTCCCAGCCTTTAGTTACTATGGTCCCAGCCTTTAGTTACTATGCCCCCAGCCTTTAGTTACTATGCCCCCAGCCTTTAGTTACTATGCCCCCAGCCTTTAGTTACTATGGCCCCAGCCTTTAGTTACTATGCCCCCAGCCTTTAGTTACTATGGGCCCCCAGCCTTTAGTTACTATGGGCCCCCAGCCTGTAGTTACTATGGGCCCCCAGCCTGTAGTTACTATGCCCCCAGCCTCTAGTTACTATGCCCCAAGCCTTTAGTTACTATGCCCCCAGGCTTTAGTTACTATGCCCCCAGCCTTTAGTTACTATGCCCCCAGCCTTTAGTTACTATGCCCCCAGCCTTTAGTTACTATGGCCCCAGCCTTTAGTTACTATGGGCCCCTCAGCCTTTAGTTACTATGGCCCCAGCCTTTAGTTACTATGCCCCCAGCCTTTAGTTACTATGCCCCCAGCCTCTAGTTACTATGCCCCCAGGCTCTAGTTACTATGCCCCCAGCCTTTAGTTACTATGCCCCCAGCCTTTAGTTACCATGCCCCCAGCCTTTAGTTACTATGCCCCCAGGCTCTAGTTACTATGGCCCCAGCCTTTAGTTACTATGGCCCCAGCCTTTAGTTACTATGGCCCCAGCCTTTAGTTACTATGGCCCCAGCCTTTAGTTACTATGGCCCCAGCCTTTAGTTACTATGGCCCCAGCCTTTAGTTACTATGGCCCCAGCCTTTAGTTACTATGGCCCCAGCCTTTAGTTACTATGGCCCCAGCCTTTAGTTACTATGCCCCCAGCCTTTAGTTACTATGGGCCCCCAGCCTTTAGTTACTATGGGCCCCAGTTTTTAGTTACTATGGCCCCAGCCTTTAGTTACTATGCCTCAGCCTCTGGAACCGCCTGCCAGTGAACCTGCGGTGGCTGAAACTGTGGACATTTTAAAAGAGATCTTGAAACACATAGCGTTAGCTTAGCATTTCCTCGGGGTTCTTTTTAGTTGTTCAGTTGTTTTTTTGTTTCTTATGTTTGTTGTGTAGTAAAAATGTCAGCTTTTATATTCATAGTTTTTTTAATTTGTTTTTTACTGAGAAGCGCATTGTGTTCATGTCTGAAATGTGCTGTATAAATAAAGCTTGATTTCATTTGATCTATTACAGCATAGGCAGCGCCGTTGAGGCTACAACCCATAGGAATCCCCACCCAGTTGACTACTGACTACTTTAAAATGGCAGAAGCATGGTGGAAGCCCTAAATGGCACTGCACATGCTAAAACAGCCTATTGGCCACTAGAGGCCTCTGTCATTCTCTGTTGTAATGCCTTATGACCCCTGTGACCGCTGTGAAGCAGGCAAGAAGAACTAAGTACTTCCAGGTCACATATTTCTGGATTTCTCCAGAATAAGAGTCACCTAATCACCTGCTAAGGGACACATCTCCCCTATCAAGGTGTTGTGGTACTACCCTTGTGCACT
Source organism: Salmo trutta (assembly GCF_901001165.1). NCBI lineage: Eukaryota > Metazoa > Chordata > Actinopteri > Salmoniformes > Salmonidae > Salmo > Salmo trutta. The sequence goes on from NC_042961.1 coordinate 65,508,165, forward strand.
ATGCTTTTCCATGTGCTGACTTTTCTATACCGCAGGTCAGTATAGACTACCAGTCTTTCCTCTATCCACCTTTGATAGTGACAATATAGACTACCAGTCTGTCCTCTATCCACCATTCATAGTGACAATATAGACTACCAGTCTGTCCTCTATCCACCATTGATAGTGACAATATAGACTACCAGTCTGTCCTCTATCCACCATTCATAGTGACAATATAGACTACCAGTCTGTCTATCCACCATTCATAGTGACAATATAGACTACCAGTCTGTCTATCCACCATTCATAGTGACAATATAGACTACCAGTCTGTCTATCCACCATTCATAGTGACAATATAGACTACCAGTCTGTCTATCCACCATTCATAGTGACAATATAGACTACCAGTCAGTATGTCCACCATTCATAGTGACAATATAGACTACCAGTCTGTCTATCTGCCATTCATAGTGACAATATAGACTACCAGTCTGTCTATCCACCATTCATAGTGACAATATAGTCTACCAGTCTGTCCTCTATCCACCATTCATAGTTACAATATAGTCTACCAGTCTGTCTATCCTGTCCTCTATCCACCAGATTATCCAAGATGGCGTAGCAGTGGAGACGTGTTTTTCTCACGTTCGTCGTACTGGAAGCATACTCGGACCAATGTGCAGCGTGATCTGGGTTCCACATATTTTATTTAAGTGAAACGCACAAAACAATAAAGAATAAACGATACGTGAAGCTCAAGCAGTGCTCATAGGCAACTACACCGAAACAAAATCCCACAAAACACAGTGGGGAAATGGCTGCCTAAATATGATCCCCAATCATAGACAACGATAAACAGCTGCCTCTGATTGGGAACCATACCAGGCCAACATAGAACTAGACAACCTAGATAAGAACACCCCCCCAGTCACACCCCGACCTAACCAAAATAGAGAATAAAAAGGCTCTCTATGGTCAGGGCGTGACAGTACCCCCCCCCCCCCCCAAAAGGTGCGGACTCCGGCCGCAAAACCTGAAACCAACTGGGGAGGGTGGGGGGGTGACTAGTGTCGGTGGCGGCTCCGGTGCGGATCTTTGCCCCCGCCCAGACCACGGGTCCGGCCATGGAGCCGGGTAGAACACTGTGCCCGGACTGGGCATCGGTGCAGAGGAAGGCTCCGGCCTTGGAGCTGGACTGGACGCCGTGCCTGGACTGGGCACCGGCGCGGAGGAGGGCTCCGGCCTGTGGACCGTCGTAGGAGGTTCCGGACTGTGGACCATCGCAGGAGTTTCCGGACCGTGGACCGTCGCAAGAGGTTACGGACCGTGGACCGTCGCAAGAGGTTCCGGACCGTGGACCGTCACAGGAGGTTCCGGACCGTGGACCGTCACAGGAGGTTCCGGACCGTGGACCGTCGTAGGAGGTTCCGGACCGTGGACCGTCGCAGGAGGTTCCGGACCGTGGACCGTCGCAGGAGGTTCCGGACCGTGGACCGTCGCAGGAGGTTCCGGACCGTGGACCGTCGCAGGAGGTTCCGGACCGTGGACCGTCGCAGGAGGTTCCGGACCGTGGACCGTCGCAGGAGGTTCCGGACCGTGGACCGTCGCAGGAGGTTCCGGACCGTGGACCGTCGCAGGAGGTTCCGGACCGTGGACCGTCGCAGGAGGTTCCGGACCGTGGACCGTCGCAGGAGGTTCCGGACCATGGACCGTCCCCGGAAGCTCCGGACCGTGAACCGTCGTCGGAAGCTCCGGACCGTGAACCGTCGTCGGAAGCTCCAGACTGCAGTAAGCTCTGTCGCCGTCGCCGGAGGCTCTGGACTGTGAACCGTCGCCGAACTGGGGAGGCGCACTGGAGGCCTGATGCGTGGGGCCGGTACAGGTTGCACCGGACTGGTGACACGCTCTTCAGGGCGAGTGCGAGGAGCAGGCACAGGACGTACCGGACTGTGGAGGCGTACTGGAGGTCTGGTGCATAGAGCCGGCACAAATTGTCCCGGACAGATGACACACTCCGCACGGCGAGTGCTTGGAGCTGGCACAGAACATACTGGGCTGTGGAGGCGCACTGGAGACCTGGTGTGTAGATCCAGGAAAAACTGAAATTAAACAGGAGTTGTTCAATTTGATAAACTCTTTGGTTAGTGTCAGTTGATCTCTCTCCACTACATCACCAGATTCCTGCCGTAAGCTCTGGATCATTACTCCAGAGTGGCCCAGCCCCGAAGCTAGCCTTGAGCCAGGCCCATCTCCCGGCCTGCTCAGTGGACCCTATGATCACTCGGCTACACAGCTGATGCCTCCCGGACTCTTCACTAACACGACTAGAAGCCACTACATCACCGGATTCCTGCAGTAAGCTCTGGACCTTTGCGTAGGATCATCGCAGCTAGCTAGCTGCTACCGAGTGGCTATAGTGGCTAACGCCCTTGTCCGGAAGCGAGCACCAGTTAGCCTCGAGCCAGGCGCATCTCCCGGCTAGCAAACTAAATTACTCCAGCTACAATACCTCTTTTGCCAATTGGCCTGGACCCTTTGTCGACACGGAGCTCTGCCGATCCATCACGACTGGTCTGCCGATGTGCACTCAACCGGCCTTTGTCGGACGTCGGTAAAGACGCTTCCGCTAGCCCCGGCCTGCTAACTTTAGGAACGCCGTGCCCCCCCGCTTGCTAGCGTAGGAACGAACACCTAACGGTTTCATCTATTGCTGTTCACTGGACCCTATGATCACTTGGCTACATAACTGATGCCTGCTGGACTGTTCATTCATCACGGTACTCCATTTTGTTTATTTTGTTTATCTGTCGGACCCAGCCTCAAACTCAGGCCCTGTGTGTAGTTAACTGACCCTCTCTGCCCATTCATCGCCATTTTACCTGCTGTTGTTGTTTTAGCTGATTAGCTGTTGTTGTCTTACCCGTTGTTGACTTAGCTAGCTCTACCAATCAACACCTGTGATTGCTTTATGCCTCGCTTTATGCCGCTCTCAAATGTCAATATGCCTTGTATACTGTTGTTTAGGGTAGTTATCATTGTTTTAGTTTACTGCGGAGCCCCTAGTCCCACTCAACATGCCTCAGATACCTCCTTTGTCCCACCTCCCACACAAGCGGTGACCTCACCCAGCATAACAAGCATGTCCAGAGATGCAACCTCTCTTATCATCACTCAGTGCCTGGGTTTACCTCCACTGTACCCGCACCCTACCATACCCCTGTCTGGACATTATGCCCTGAATCTATCCTACAACGCCCAGACTCCCAAACATCTAGTCTAGTGTCTGATTATGCTGCACATCATGGTTCACCAGCAGCCCCAAACATCTAGTCTAGTGTCTGATTATACTGCACATCAGGGTTCCCCAGCAGCCCCAAACATCTAGTCTAGTGTCTGATTGTGCTGCACATCATGGTACCCCAGCAGCCCCAAACATCTAGTCTAGTGTCTGATTATGCTGCACATCCTGGGTACCCAGCAGCCCCAAACATATAGTCTAGTGTCTGATTATGCTGGACATCCTGGTTCCCCAGCAGCCCCAAACAACTAGTCTAGTGTCTGATTATGCTGCACATCATGGTTCCCCAGCAGCCCCAAACATCTAGTCTAGTGACTGATTATACTGCACATCCTGGTTCCCCGGCAGCCCCCAACATCTAGTCTAGTGTCTGATTATGCTGCACATCATGGTGCCCCAGCAGCCCCAAACATCTAGTCTAGTGTCTGATTATACTGCACATCAGGGTTCCCCAGCAGCCCCAAACATCTAGTCTAGTGTCTGATTAAACTGCACATCATGGTTCACGAGCATCCCCAAACATCTAGTCTAGTGTCTGATTATACTGCACATCCTGGATCCCCAGCAGCCCCAAACATCTAGTCTAGTGTCTGATTATGCTGCACATCCTGGGTACCCAGCAGCCCCAAACATCTAGTCTAGTGTCTGATTATGCTGCACATCCTGGGTACCCAGCAGCCCCAAACATATAGTCTAGTGTCTGATTATGCTGGACATCCTGGTTCCCCAGCAGCCCCAAACATCTAGTCTAGTGTCTGATTATACTGCACATCAGGGTTCCCCAGCAGCCCCAAACATCTAGTCTAGTGTCTGATTATGCTGCACATCATGGTTCCCCAGCAGCCCCAAACATCTAGTCTAGTGTCTGATTATACTGCACATCCTGGTTCCCCAGCAGCCCCAAACATCTAGTCTAGTGTCTGATTATACTGCACATTGAGGTTCCCCAGCAGCCCCAAACATCTAGTCTAGTGTCTGATTATGCTGCACATCATGGTTTCCCAGCAGCCCCAAACATCTAGTCTAGTGTCTGATTATGCTGCACATTGAGGTTCCCCAGCAGCCCCAAACATCTAGTCTAGTGTCTGATTATACTGCACATTGAGGTTCCCCAGCAGCCCCAAACATCTAGTCTAGTGTCTGATTATGCTGCACATTGAGGTTCCCCAGCAGCCCCAAACATCTAGTCTAGTGTCTGATTATGCTGCACATTGAGGTTCCCCAGCAGTCCCAAACATCTAGTCTAGTGTCTGATTATACTGCACATTGAGGTTCCCCAGCAGCCCCAAACATCTAGTCTAGTGTCTGATTATACTGCACATCATGGTTCCCCAGCAGCCCCAAACATCTAGTCTAGTGTCTGATTATGCTGCACATTGAGGTTCCCCAGCAGCCCCAAACATCTAGTCTAGTGTCTGATTATGCTGCACATTGAGGTTCCCCAGCAGCCCCAAACATCTAGTCTAGTGTCTGATTATACTGCACATTGAGGTTCCCCAGCAGCCCCAAACATCTAGTCTAGTGTCTGATTATGCTGCACATTGAGGTTCCCCAGCAGCCCCAAACATCTAGTCTAGTGTCTGATTATGCTGCACATTGAGGTTCCCCAGCAGCCCCAAACATCTAGTCTAGTGTCTGATTATGCTGCACATCCTGGTTCCCCAGCAGCCCCAAACATCTAGTCTAGTGTCTGATTATGCTGCACATCCTGGTTCCCCAGCAGCCCCAAACATCTAGTCTAGTGTCACTGATTATGCTGCACATCATGGTTCCCCAGCAGCCCCAAACATCTAGTCTAGTGTCTGATTATGCTGCACATTGAGGTTCCCCAGCAGCCCCAAACATCTAGTCTAGTGTCTGATTATACTGCACATTGAGGTTCCCCAGCAGCCCCAAACATCTAGTCTAGTGTCTGATTATGCTGCACATTGAGGTTCCCCAGCAGCCCCAAACATCTAGTCTAGTGTCTGATTATACTGCACATCATGGTTCCCCAGCAGCCCCAAACATCTAGTCTAGTGTCTGATTATGCTGCACATTGAGGTTCCCCAGCAGCCCCAAACATCTAGTCTAGTGTCTGATTATGCTGCACATTGAGGTTCCCCAGCAGCCCCAAACATCTAGTCTAGTGTCTGATTATACTGCACATTGAGGTTCCCCAGCAGCCCCAAACATCTAGTCTAGTGTCTGATTATGCTGCACATTGAGGTTCCCCAGCAGCCCCAAACATCTAGTCTAGTGTCTGATTATGCTGCACATTGAGGTTCCCCAGCAGCCCCAAACATCTAGTCTAGTGTCTGATTATGCTGCACATTGAGGTTCCCCAGCAGCCCCAAACATCTAGTCTAGTGTCTGATTATACTGCACATCCTGGTTCCCCAGCAGCCCCAAACATCTAGTCTAGTGTCTGATTATACTGCACATTGAGGTTCCTCAGCAGCCCCAAACATCTAGTCTAGTGTCTGATTATACTGCTCATCCTGGTTCCCCAGCAGCCCCAAACATCTAGTCTAGTGTCACTGATTATGCTGCACATCATGGTTCCCCAGCAGCCCCAAACATCTAGTCTAGTGTCTGATTATACTGCACATCCTGGTTCCCCAGCAGCCCCAAACATCTAGTCTAGTGTCTGATTATACTGCACATTGAGGTTCCCCAGCAGCCCCAAACATCTACAGAATAAGATACAGACCAGCCAAAACAAGTCTGTAAGAATGGTAGTTAAACTCCCCCCTCATCTGGAGGTCCAGCATTTGAAGCAGAAAGGCAAATAGTAGCATTAATTCATCTTAGTCGGGTTCACTCAGCCTCCCAGGTACCTATCCAAGTATTCTTCATTTGTTAGAGACGTCCTCCAGCATAATACCAGAACATGAGACTCTAATATTAACTGTTTTAAATAGAGTATTATATCTGGTAAGAACACATTGTTAGAGACGTCCACCAGCATAATACCAGAACAAGAGACTCTAATATTCACTGTTTTAAATAGAGTATTATATCTGGTAAGAACACATTGTTAGAGACGTCCACCAGCATAATACCAGAACAAGAGACTCTAATATTCACTGTTTTAAATAGAGTATTATATCTGGTAAGAACACATTGTTAGAGACGTCCACCAGCATAATACCAGAACAAGAAACTCTAATATTCACTGTTTTAAATAGAGTATTATATCTGGTAAGAACACATTGTTAGAGACGTCCACCAGCATAATACCAGAACCAGAGACTCTAATATTAACTGTTTTAAATTGTCACGGGTGTCGTAAGGATTTGACCAACATGCAGTGGGAATGTGTATACTCATCTTCTTTTTAATAGGTAGAAAGAAGGAAAAACAAACGTATACAAAAATAACGACGATAACAGTCTTGTCAGGCACACAGCTATACAAGAAACAACTACCCACAAAATCCCACAGAAAAACACCCCTCTTAAATAGGACCTTCAATTAGAAGCAACTAGGAGCAGCTGCTTCCAATTGAAGGTCAACCCCATTAACTAAACATAGAACTAGACATACTAGAACGAACATAGAAATATAAATAGAGTATTATATCTGATAAGAACAGATTTTATATACCGGTGCTGTTGACTGGAACAAACTACCACAGCAACTTAAAGACATGCCGACCATAAACACTTTGGAAATGAATGTGTGAACAGTAGAACCTTTTACTGTCCCTGTAATGTGTCTGTATTTACACTAGGCCTATGTCATGTCTCTGTAATGTGTCTGTATTTACACTAGGCCTGTTTACTGTCTCTGTAATGTGTCTGTATTTACACTAGGCCTATGTCATGTCCCTGTAATGTGTCTGTATTTACACTAGGCCTATGTAACGTCTCTGTAATGTGTCTGTATTTACACTAGGCCTGTTTACTGTCTCTGTAATGTGTCTGTATTTACACTAGGCCTATGTCATGTCTCTGTAATGTGTCTGTATTTACACTAGGCCTGTTTACTGTCTCTGTAATGTGTCTGTATTTACACTAGGCCTATGTCATGTCCCTGTAATGTGTCTGTATTTACACTAGGCCTATGTAACGTCTCTGTAATGTGTCTGTATTTACACTAGGCCTGTTTACTGTCTCTGTAATGTGTCTGTATTTACACTAGGCCTATGTAATGTCTCTGTAATGTGTCTGTATTTACACTAGGCCTATGTAATGTCCCTGTAATGTGTCTGTATTTACACTAGGCCTGTTTACTGTCTCTGTAATGTGTCTGTATTTACACTAGGCCTATTTAATGTCCTTGTAATGTGTCTGTATTTACACTAGGCCTATGTAATTGTATATTTACTTATTTATGTAAAAAAAATTGGGACCACAATGGAAATGAGTCCCCAACTTTATCAATTTTAAAATGTTAGTACAGTCTTTTTATTTACATTTTTTATCAATCCAAACAGCGGCCATTTAAAGAATGGAAAGAGACATCTGTTACAACATTTTCTGTTTGTCGAGAGAAATGTTTTATTACAGCAGCAATTAGGGTGAAGGGCACTGACATATTTTTCACGTAGTCTGCTTTGGATTCAAAATATGTATGTATATTTTTTACGTACATGGTACAGTTATATACAGCATGACAAAGATTATATATTATTTGGACACATCTACTCATTCAAGAGTTTTTCTTTATTTTTTTACATTGTAGAATAACAGCGAAGACATCAAAACTATGAAATAACACATATGGTGTCACAGCTGTCGCGGAATGGGACCAAGGCGCAGCGGGTTGCGTGCTCAACCTATTTATTATAAAAATGAGAACACCACGGAAAAACAATAAACAAACTAACGACAGGAGCAGAGTAGCAGGCTCAACAAAAGCAGTGCTAACAAATAACTACCAACAAGTGACAAACAAAACACACACCTACTTATAGGACTCCCAATCAGAGGCAACTAGAAACACCTGCCTCCAATTGAGAGTCCAGCACCCAACCTACACATAGAAAAACTAACCTAGAACATACCCATAGAAATACAAACATAAACCAGTGACCAAAAAACCTCGTAATACATAAATCAACTACCCTCTGCCACGTCCTGACCAAACTACAATAACAAAATATCCTCTATACTGGTCAGGACGTGACATATGGTATCATGTAGTGACCAAAAAAGTGTTAAACAAATCAAAATATATTTTATATTTGAGATTCTTCAAAGCAGCCACCCTTTGCCTTGATGACAGCTTAATGACAAAGCGAAAATAGGTTTAGAAAATGTAGCAAATCTGGGGGAAAAAATACCTGAAATACCTTATTTACATAAGTAATTTGACCCTTTGCTATTAGACTCTAAATTGAGCTCAGGTGCTTCCTGTTTCCATTCATCATCCTTGAGATGTTTCTACCACTTGATTGGACTCCACCTGTGGTAAATTCAATTGATTGGACAAGATTTGGAAAGGCGCACACCTGTCTATATAAGGTCCCACAGTTTAAAGTGCATATCTGAGCAAAAACCAAGCCATGAGTTGGAAGGAATTGTCCGTAGAGCTCCAAGACAGGATTGTGTCGAGGCACAGATCTGGTGAAGGGTACCCAACAATGGAAAGAGACCCGACCCCTCTGGAGGTGCAGTTGTAGAGGGATCTTTAACTGTGTGTCGTTTTGTTTTTCTCCAGGGTCATCTGAGGTTCAGGTTGTTGGATCTGCTAACACAGTCGTTGCCTTAATTGGTGATGATGTCATTCTACCTTGTTTCCTTAAACCCAATGTCAGTGCTGAGGACATGACAGTGGAGTGGACAGGATTGTACCTGAAAACAAGAAACATCCATCTTTACCTTGACAGTCGAGATTCCAATGAGGATCAGCATCCATCCTACAGGGGAAGGACATCAATGTTTAATGAAGAACTGAAGAACGGCAACGTCTCCTTAAAGCTGACCAGAGTTACTCTCTCTGATGCTGGAAGCTACAGGTGCTTCATTCCAACACTGAAGAGCCAGGTGAAGGAAACCACCGTTCAACTCTTTGTTGGTGAGTCATGAATACTGGAGATGTGATCAGAGGTTGTATTGGTAAATCTGACTAAATGATTGGCTGCTAAAATATCAACATGTCTTCCTCCCTCATCATTCCTTCCTCTGTTATAGATCATGTATTCAGCTGGTCTTCCTTCCTCATCAGTCCTTCCTCTGTTATAGATCATGTATTCAGCTGGTCTTCCTCCCTCATCATTCCTTCCTCTGTTATAGATCATGTATTCAGCTGGTCTTCCTCCCTCTGTTATAGATCATGTATTCAGCTGGTCTTCATTCCTCTGTTATAGATCATGTATTCAGCTGGTCTTCCTCCCTCATCAGTCCTTCCTCTGTTATAGATCATGTATTCAGCTGGTCTTCCTTCCTGTTATAGATCATGTATTCAGCTGGTCTTCCTCCCTCATCAGTCCTTCCTCTGTTATAGATCATGTATTCAGCTGGTCTTCCTTCCTCTGTTATAGATCATGTATTCAGCTGGTCTTCCTCCCTCATCAGTCCTTCCTCTGTTATAGATCATGTATTCAGCTGGTCTTCCTTCCTCTGTTATAGATCATGTATTCAGCTGGTCTTCCTTCCTCTGTTATAGATCATGTATTCAGCTGGTCTTCCTTCCTCTGTTATAGATCATGTATTCAGCTGGTCTTCATCCCTCATCAGTCCTTCCTCTGTTATAGATCATGTATTCAGCTGGTCTTCCTTCCTCTGTTATAGATCATGTATTCAGCTGGTCTTCCTTCCTCTGTTATAGGTCATGTATTCAGCTGCTCAGCACACATCCTTTACAACACACTCCTCACACATCCAAACCTCCCACACTGTCACACTGTCTGTGTCCTAATATTCCTACTACCTGCTGTTGACTCACTTGCTGTGTCCTAATATTCCTACTACCTGCTGTTGACTCACAGTAGTTACTATGTACTGATAGAGATACATACTATAGAGAAGGTATTGTATAGTCAACAGCATCGTGCTGCTTTGTTAATTGATTTGTCCAAGGCTTTTGACACAGTGAATTATTGATGTCATTCAAGTAAAGCTGTTGCTGGTTTAATGATTATCTCAGTGTTACATCAATGTATTCAGGTTGATGGCATGACTTCTGACCATCTTTCTGTTAATACTGGAGTGCTGCAGGGTTCTGTTCATGACTCCTGACCATCTTTCTGTTAATACTGGAGTGCTGCAGGGTTCTGTTCATGACTTCTGACCATCTTTCTGTTAATACTGGAGTGCTGCAGGGTTCTGTTCTTGGGCCGTTGTTGTTCACTATCTATGTAAATAACTTGTGTGAAAACATTGCTGATGAAAGGTCCATCTATATGCAGATGAGACATCACCTATACCCCTGATCCCACACTAGATCAGGAAGTGTTTAATTTAAATGTTTTACATTTTAGTCATTTAGCAGACGCTCTTATCCAGAGCGACTTACAGTAGTGAATGCATACATTTTCATACATTTCATTAAAAAAAAATCCTGTGCTGTCCCCCTGTGGGAATCGAACCCACAACCCATGCTGGCGTTGCAAACACCATGCTCTACCAACTGAGCTACAGGGAAGGCTGTTGACTAGGTATTTATCAAATAGCAGGAAGTGTTTGTCGTCATCATCACCTCTTTCAGATCAAATTGGTCCTAAATGCAGAGAAAATCTAACTAATGGTCAAGATCAAGAAAGCAACCCTGCCTCAGTCACTTATCAAAACCAGCATCATCACTACCTGCTCATCAATCCTGCCTCAGATAGTCACTTATCAAAACCAGCCACTAGAGGTGATGTCATCAAGTAGGGATGTATTTTAATCATCATTATAATACATGGAAATACACTACATGATCAAAAGTATGTGGACACCTGCTATTATCTAACATTAGGTAGATACACTACATGACCAAAAGTATGTGGGCACCTGCTCATTGAACATCTCATTCCAAAATCATGGGCATTAATATGGAGTTGGTCCCCCTTTGCTGCTATAACAACCTCCACTCTTCTGGGAAGGCTTTCCACTAGATGATGGAACATTGCTGTGGGGACTTGCTTCCATTCAACCACGAGGCTGGGCACTGATGTTGGGCGATTAGGCCTGGCTCGCTTTCCATTTCATCCCAACGGGGTTTTACATGGATAAAGAGAGGGGTGGACTCAGAGACATCAGACTAAACAAGACATGAATAAAGAGAGGGGTGGAGTCAGACATCAGACTAAACAAGACATGGATAAAGAGAGGGGTGGACTCAGAGACAGACTAAACAAGGGATTTTAACACAACTGTATATCAACACTAGACACTCTACCATGGGTCTGTTTTATCTTGTATCTGTGTAGGTGCTGTATCTCAGCCAGTGATCTCTATTGATGGAACTAAAGGCTGGGGGGTGGTCCTGAAGTGTGAGTCTGGAGGCTGGTTTCCTGAACCTGAGATGGAGTGGCTGGACAGTTCTGGAACCATCCTCCCTGCTGATGGACCTCCAGAGAGACACAGGGACTCAGAGGGCCTCTACGCTGTGAGACGACATGTCACCGTGAACCAGACTGACATCAACAGGTTCACCTGTAGAGTTAATCAGCTGGAGATCAACCACATGAAGGAGACAGAGATTAATGTCCCAGGTGAGGTCTTCATTGGTTAACCCAAATACCTGAGACCTCTTGTTAGTTAGTGGAGGACGGTTTCCTAAGGGATGACCTGATTGGTCTGTTTTCAGTAGTACTGTATTTATAAATGATGCTTTACTTCCTGTACAGTATATATGTAGGTGGTGTTGTAATGGTTTGACATGGCTTCTCTGTTTCAGATGACGTGTTTCCTAAATCACAAACAGGGCTGATTGTTGGTCTAATAGCAGCAGTAGCTGTTGCAGTTCTTGCAGCTTCAGCTGGTGTCTACAAGCGGAGAAAACATACTGACGGTGAGTTTAACCTGATCTCTGACTGGTCCTTGATGTCTCATCATTAAGAGTCCCTCAGTCAGAGATATTAAACATACTGAAGGTGAGTTTAACCTTGATCTCTGACTGGTCCTTGATGTCTCATCATTAAGAGTCCCTCAGTCAGAGATATTAAACATACTGAAGGTGAGTTGAATGACCCATATCCTGTCCATTAGACTCTATTCATTTATACCAGGTTACCTTCAGACCAGTCCTGTATTAGATCAGGATATAACTAGGAATGACCCATATCCTGTCCATTAGACTCTATTCATTTATACCAGGTTACCTTCAGACCAGTCCTGTATTAGATCAGGATATAACTAGGAATGACCCATATCCTGTCCATTAGACTCTATTCATTTATACCAGGTTACCTTCAGACCAGTCCTGTATTAGATCAGGATATAACTAGGAATGATCCATATCCTGTCCATTAGACTCTATTCATTTATACCAGGTTACCTTCAGACCAGTCCTGTATCAGATCAGGATATAACTAGGAATGATCCATATTCTGTCCATTAGACTCTATTCATTTATACCAGGTTACCTTCAGACCAGTCCTGTATTAGATCAGGATATAACTAGGAATGATCCATATCCTGTCCATTAGACTCTATTCATTTATACCAGGTTACCTTCAGACCAGTCCTGTATTAGATCAGGATATAACTAGGAATGATCCATATCCTGTCCATTAGACTCTATTCATTTATACCAGGTTACCTTCAGTCCTGTATTAGATCAGGATATAACTAGGAATGATCCATATCCTGTCCATTAGACTCTATTCATTTATACCAGGTTACCTTCAGACCAGTCCTGTATTAGATCAGGATATAACTAGGTTACCTTCAGACCCTAACAAAACGGACCTGTTTGTGTTCAGGAGAGTTTTATTGATATTATATAAGGTCCAAATACTTTCTAGCTCAAACAGTTCGGATGCTATGGATAATAATAATAATTTGCACGCTGGACCGAACAGCCAAATAGCACATAATTATTATTGTAATGCTTTTATACATTTGTTTTCTTTTGTCTACAGAAGTATACAAGAAGGCGATTAAACGATTGAAAGAACACAGTAAGCCTTTTGTTTGACATGTAGAGATTCTTATTGTCAATTGGTTTATTACTATAATACTGATGGGTCAACTGTTAATCACAGACCTCATGGTTTATTACTATAATACTGATGGGTCAACTGTTAATCACAGACCTCATGGTTTATTACTATAATACTGATGGGTCAACTGTTAATCACAGACCTCATGGTTTATTACTATAATACTGATGGGTCAACTGTTAATCACAGACCTCATGGTTTATTACTATAATACTGATGGGTCAACTGTTAATCACAGACCTCATGGTTTTAATGGTTATACTGTATATTCATTTGTGTTTTTAATATATTATAGACCAATAAATAATACAACCAGAAAACACATTAATGAATATTCATGTTTCCAATATTCTTGTATACAGCGAAGGACTTTAAATTGGCTCAGGAAAAGTGGCGTAAGTATAGTATATAACTCTACATCTAACCTGACTAGTAACGTCCTCTTGTTCTACAGTATATAACTCTACATCTAACCTGACTAGTAATGTCCTCTTGTTCTACAGTATATAACTCTACATCTAACCTGACTAGTAATGTCCTCTTGTTCTACAGTATATAACTCTACATCTAACCTGACTAGTAACGTCCTCTTGTTCTACAGTATATAACTCTACATCTAACCTGACTAGTAACGTCCTCTTGTTCTACAGTATATAACTCTACATCTAACCTGACTAGTAATGTCCTCTTGTTCTACAGTATATAACTCTACATCTAACCTGACTAGTAATGTCCTCTTGTTCTACAGTATATAACTCTACATCTAACCTGTCTAGTAATGTCCTCTTGTTCTACAGTATATAACTCTACATCTAACCTGACTAGTAATGTCCTCTTGTTCTACAGTATATAACTCTACATCTAACCTGACTAGTAATGTCCTCTAGTTCTACAGTATATAACTCTACATCTGTTTTCTTTCCTGTCTAGGTGATGCCAAGTTTGTGGACATAAACAAGGGTCACCTCATCCAGAATGTTACCACGGTGATTCCCAAAGCATTTTACTTGATCCGTTCTGAGACGTACTGTAAGATCCATGCTGCCGCCAGCAAGGACCAGATGAGCCTGTTGTACGAGGCTCTAGAAGAAGCAGGGTTATATGTGAAATCAGACTTTTACAGGATTCTACTGGATCTGGAAACTGACCTTGTCACCGACCTGGGTAAGAACCTCTCTACCTCTGGTTACACATCACTGGAATATAAACCTTATCTAGTCTATCACCTGGGTAAGAACCTCTCTACCTCTGGTTACACATCACTGGAATATAAACCTTATCTAGTCTATCACCTGGGTAAGAACCTCTCTACCTCTCTACCTCTGGTTACATATCACTGGAATATAAACCTTATCTAGTCTATCACCTGGGTAAGATCCTCTCTACCTCTGGTTACATATCAAACGCTCCCTGAAACATTTCAACGAGCAAGCCTTTCTAATCGACCTGGCCCTGGTATCCTGGAAGGATATTGACCTCATCCCGTCAGTAGAGGATGCCTGGTTGTTTTTTAAAAATGCCTTCCTCTCCATCTTAAATAAGCATGCCCCTTTCAAGAAATTTAGAACCAGGAACAGATATAGCCCTTGGTTCTCCCCAGACCTGACTGCCCTTAACCAACACAAAAATATCCTGTGGCGTTCTGCATTAGCATCGAACTGCCCCCGCGATATGCAACTTTTTAGGGAAGTTAGAAACCAATACACACAGGCAGTTAGAAACGCCAAGGCTAGCTTTTTCAAACAGAAATTTGCTTCGTGCAACTCCAACTCTAAAAAGTTCTGGGACATTGTAAAGTCCATGGAGAATAAGAACACCTCCTCCCAACTGCCCACTGCACTGAGGATAGGAAACTCTGTCACCACCGATAAGCCCACTATAATTGAGAATTTCAATAGGCATTTTTCTACGGCTGGCCATGCTTTCCACCTAACTACCCCTACTGCATTCAACAGCACTGCACCCCCCACAGCTACTCGCCCAAGCCTCCCCCATTTCTCCTTCTCCCAAATCCATTCAGCTGATGTTCTGAAAGAGCTGCAAAATCTGGACCCCTACAAATCAGCTGGGCTTGACAATCTGGACCCTTTCTTTCTAAAATTATCTGCCGAAATTATTGCAACCCCTATTACTAGCCTGTTCAACCTCTCTTTCGTGTCGTCTGAGATTCCCATAGATTGGAAAGCAGCTGCTGTCATCCCCCTCTTCAAAGGAGGTGACACTCTTGACCCAAATTGCTACAGACCTATATCCATCCTACCCTGCCTTTCTAAGGTCTTCGAAAGCCAAGTCAACAAACAGATTACCGACTATTTTGAATCCCACCGCACCCTCTCCGCTATGCAATCTGGTTTCAGAGCTGGTCATGGGTGCACCTCAGCCACGCTCAAGGTCCTAAACGACATCGTAACCGCCATCGATAAGAAACATTACTGTGCTGCCGTATTCATTGACCTGGCCAAAGCTTTTGACTCTGTTAATCACCACATCCTCATCGGCAGACTTAGTAGCCTTGGTTTCTCAAATGATTGCGTCGCCTGGTTCACCAACTACTTCTCTGACAGAGTTCAGTGTGTCAAATCGGAGGGCCTACTGTCTGGACCTCTGGCAGTCTCTATGGGGGTACCACAGGGTTCAATTCTTGGGCCAACTCTTTTCTCTGTATACATAAATGATGTCGCTCTTGCTGCTGGTGAATCTCTGATCCACCTCTACGCAGACGACACCATTCTGTATACTTCTGGCCCTTCTTTGGACACTGTGTTAACAACCCTCCAGACGAGCTTCAATGCCATTCAACTCTCCTTCCGTGGTCTCCAACTGCTCCTAAACACAAGTAAAAGTAAATGCATGCTCTTCAACCGATCGCTGCCTGCACCTGCCCGCCCATCCAGCATAACTTCTCTGGACGGTTCTAACTTAGAATTTGTGGACAACTACAAATACCTAGGTGTCTGGTTAGACTGTAAACTCTCCTTCCAGACTCACATCAATCATCTCCAATCCAAAGTGAAATCTAGAATTGGCTTCCTATTTCGCAACAAAGCATCCTTCACTCATGCTGCCAAACATACCCTCGTAAAACTGACCATCCTACCAATCCTCGACTTCGGCGATGTCATTTACAAAATAGCCTCCAATACCCTACTCAACAAGCTGGATGCAGTCTATCACAGTGCCATCCGTTTTGTCACCAAAGCCCCATATACAACCCACCACTGCGACCTGTATGCTCTCGTTGGCTGGCCTTCACTTCATAATCGTCGCCAAACACATTGGCTCCAGGTCATCTACAAGACCCTGCTAGGTAAAGTCCCCCCTTATCTCCGCTCACTGGTCACCATAGCAGCACCCACCTGTAGCACGCGCTCCAGCAGGTATATCTCTCTGGTCACCCCTAAAGCCAACTCCTCCTTTGGTCGTCTCTCCTTCCAGTTCTCAGCTGCCAATGACTGGAACGAACTACAAAAATCTCTAAAACTGGAAACACTTATCTCCCTCACTAGCTTTAAGCACCAGCTGTCAGAGCAGCTCACAGATCTCTGCACCTGTACATAGCCCATCTTTAATTTAGCCCAAACTACTACCTCTTCCCCTACTGTATTTATTTATTTTATTTATTTTGCTCCTTTGCACCATATTATTTATATTTTAACTTTGAACTTTCTTCAAACTACAAATCTACCATTCCAGTGTTTTTCTTGCTATACTTTATTTACTTTGCCACCATGGCATTTTTTGCCTTTACATCCATTATCTCACATCATTTGCTCACATTGTATATAGTCTTATTTTTTTCTACTGCATCATTGATTGTATGTTGTTTTACTCCATGTGTAACTCTGTGTTTTTGTATGTTGTCGAACTGCTTTGCTTTATCTTGGCCAGGTCGCAATTGTAAATGAGAACTTGTTCTCAACTTGCCTACCTGGTTAAATAAAGGTGAAATAAAAATTTAAAAAAAAAAAATATCACTGGAATATAAACCTTATCTAGTCTATCACCTGGGTAAGAACCTCTCTTCCTCTGGTTACATATCACTGGAATATAAACCTTATCTAGTCTATCACCTGGGTAAGAACCTCTCTTCCTCTGGTTACATATCACTGGAATATAAACCTTATCTAGTCTATCACCTGGGTAAGAACCTCTCTACCTCTGGTTACATATCACTGGAATATAAACCTTATCTAGTCTATCACCTGGGTAAGAACCTCTCTACCTCTGGTTACATATCACTGGAATATAAACCTCATCTAGTCTATCACCTGGGTAAGAACCTCTCTACCTCTGGTTACATATCACTGGAATATAAGAGGTAGAGAGGTTCTTACCCAGGTGATAGACTAGATGAAGTCTATCACCTGGGTAAGAACCTCTCTACCTCTGGTTACATATCACTGGAATATAAACCTTATCTAGTCTATCACCTGGGTAAGATTATGGTAATGTGGCTGTATTGTCTCACGAGTTTCACCACATTGTACCAAACGGACCAGTTCGTAGCTCGTTACTTCACCGATCATTTATAAATTCTCCAGAACATGAATGTCGTTCGGTTCTCCAGTTCTGTGAGGTGGAAGAAATTATTTTGTTCTCTCTATAAAAACTCAATCTCTCTGTATACTGTCTGGCCATGAGGAAGATTCTCTTCCAGGAATTTACGACCTCTCTGGAATGGGAAATAATCATATTACTTGTTTAGTATCTGAATCCATGTAGGGTTACTCTACCATATAGTTCCTAACTGAGCAGATCAATCAATCAAATGTATTTTATTATGCCCTTTTAAGATCTGCAGTTGTCTCAGTGCTTTACAAATACTGAAACCCAAAGATCAAGCAATGCAGAGTGTCGTGTCTTTGGCATCATTAGAGTGAAGACTGTTATTTTATCAGTTATAATTTTCCTAATATAACTTTCAGATATCATAATATCTAATCTGAGTCTTCTGATTAATGATGTTTTCTTTACCTCGTCAGTTTCATTCCAAACGTCGTAAATTGTTGGTTATCTGCAAGAACCCAGTTTTCACTATGAAACATCCATACAACATTTATTTACTAACTAACTAAATAATCACAGAAATGCATAAACAAACAAACAGTAGATATGGTTACAAGGAAATGATAGGGGAGGTTCCCTAGTGGGCTAAACCGATATGACGGCTTGGTGGACAAAGGGAAGTGGGTGTAGACTGAAAAGGGCGGGAAAGAACAGACACAGTTAATAATTATATTGATTGAAATGCTAATCCTTTGCTCATTCGGGAATAATTGCAATCAATACATATTTACGCTCAGTGTGTCGTGGTGATATCCGTCCGTCTGTCTGTTGGAGAGTTTGTCCGAATGTCTCTGTCTCTCTCTCAAATCAAAGTATTTCATGGTTAGAATGGATACTTCAGATACCATTCAGAAATGTTCTCATAGAGTAATGTTTTGTTGGTCTTCGCATCCGGTTGACAATTTCTAGCTGCAGACTAGTAATTACTATCTAAGATTTGCTCTTATTCTGCAGGGATTGATAGTCTCAGAGATGATAAACAATTTCCAGCCGTGTAGCCAATGCTTCATGTGGTTAGGAATTCAACAGCCATTTCAACCTTAGACCACAAAAACCTCACTCAAACGAAGAGGATTTCCTCAGGAGGGAGTTTTATTCGTAAGATTAGAAAAGGCTGACGCCAGATCGTGTCTGTGCTCACGGGGGCGGGCCAATAACTTTAAAGGGAATACAATCTCACTTTAAAGGTTTAACATCACATTACATCATTTCACAAATAGTTTAATCTTTACTCATTCCTTTTATACAATAATTAGATGCAAACCCCATAATTGAGAAATGTACATATTCAGAGATATAGTCATGTGTATTTCCTGTCCTCTCTGAGGTCACCAAATGAAACACACTCGTCCCTTAAGTGTCCATTCCCACCTTCTCACAAGTGGACCTTTTGTATCAAATTCCCATTTTGGGGATTTAGGAGTTCGCCAAGTGAAATCCTTTGTTCTCTCTATGCATCTCTCTCTCGTTCTGTATGTCCAGGGGGAGAGTCTCCTCCAGGAATTTTCGATCTAACAGAACGTGTGTGTGACTCCTTAGAAAGACTGGAACCTAGGACAAAACCTAGAGAGTCCTGGGTAGAGAGGAACCAGGCTCTGAGGGGTGACCAGTCCTCTACTGGCTGTACTGGGTAGAACAGAGGAACCAGGCTCTGAGGGGTGACCAGTCCTCTACTGGCTGTACTGGGTAGACCAGAGGAACCAGGCTCTGAGGGGTGACCAGTCCTCTACTGGCTGTACTGGGTAAACCAGAGGAACCAGGCTCTGAGGGGTGACCAGTCCTCTACTGGCTGTACTGGGTAGACCAGAGGAACCAGGCTCTGAGGGGTGACCAGTCCTCTACTGGCTGTACTGGGTAGACCTGAGCAACCAGGCTCTGAGGGGTGACCAGTCCTCTACTGGCTGTACTGGGTAGACCAGAGGAACCAGGCTCTGAGGGGTGACCAGTCCTCTACTGGCTGTACTGGGTAGAGAGGAACCAGGCTCTGAGTGGTGACCAGTCCTCTACTGGCTGTACTGGGTAGACCAGAGGAACCAGGTTTTGAGGGGTGACCAGTCCTCTACTGGCTGTACTGGGTAGAGCGGAACAAGGCTCTGAGGGGTGACCAGTCCTCTATTGGCTGTACTGGGTAGACCAGAGGAACCAGGCTCTGAGGGGTGACCAGTCCTCTACTGCCTGTACTGGGTAGACCAGAGGAACCAGGCTCTGATGGGTGACCAGTCCTCTACTGGCTGTACTGGGTAGAGAGGAACCAGGCTCTGAGGGGTGACCAGTCCTCTACTGGCTGTACTGGCTAGACCAGAGGAACCAGGCTCTGAGTGGTGACCAGTCCTCTACTGGCTGTACTGGGTAGACCAGAGGAACCAGGCTCTGAGGGGTGACCAGTCCTCTACTGGCTGTACTGGGTAGACCAGAGAATCCAGGCTCTGAGGGGTGACCAGTCCTTTACTGGCTGTACTGGGTAGACCAGAGGAACCAAACTCTGAGGGGTGACCAGTCCTCTACTGGCTGTACTGGGTAGACCAGAGAAACCAGGCTCTGAGGGGTGACCAGTCCTCTACTGGCTGTACTGGGTAGAGAGGAACCAGGCTCTGAGGGGTGACCAGTCGTCTACTGGCTGTACTGGGTAGACCAGAGGAACCAGGTTTTGAGGGGTGACCAGTCCTCTCCTGGCTGTACTGGGTAGACCAGAGGAACCAGACTCTGAGGGGTGACCAGTCCTCTACTGGCTGTACTGGGTAGAGAGGAACCAGGCTCTGAGGGGTGACCAGTCCTCTACTGGCTGTACTGGGTAGACCAGAGGAACCAGGCTCTGAGGGGTGACCAGTCCTCTACTGGCTGTACTGGGTAGACCAGAGGAACCAGGCTCTGAGGGGTGTCCAGTCCTCTACTGGCTGTACTGGGTAGACCAGAGGAACCAGGCTCTGAGGGGTGACCAGTCCTCTACTGGCTGTACTGGGTAGACCAGAGGAACCAGGCTCTGAGGGGTGACCAGTCCTCTACTGGCTGTACTGGGTAGACCAGAGGAACCAGGCTGTGAGGGGTGACCAGTCCTCTACTGGCTGTACTGGGTAGACCAGAGGAACCAGGCTCTGAGGGGTGACCAGTCCTCTACTGGCTGTACTGGGTAGAGAGGAACCAGGCTCTGAGGGGTGGCCAGTCCTCTACTGGCTGTACTGGGTAAACCAGAGGAACCAGGCTCTGAGGGGTGACCAGTCCTCTACTGGCTGTACTGGGTAGACCAGAGGAACCAGGCTCTGAGGGGTGACCAGTCCTCTACTGGCTGTACTGGGTAGAGACGAACCAGGCTCTGAGGGGTGACCAGTCCTCTACTGGCTGTACTGGGTAGACCAGAGGAACCAGGCTCTGAGGGGTGACCAGTCGTCTACTGACTGTACTGGGTAGAGAGGAACCAGACTCTGAGGGGTGACCAGTCCTCTACTGGCTGTACTGCGTAGACCAGAGGAACCAGGTTTTGAGGGGTGACCAGTCCTCTACTGGCTGTACTGGGTAGACCAGAGGAACCAGACTCTGAGGGGTGACCAGTCCTCTACTGGCTGTACTGGGTAGAGAGGAACCAGGCTCTGAGGGGTGACCAGTCCTCTACTGGCTGTACTGGGTAGACCAGAGGAACCAGGCTCTGAGGGGTGACCAGTCCTCTACTGGCTGTACTGGGTAGACCAGAGGAACCAGGCTCTGAGGGGTGACCAGTCCTCTACTGGCTGTACTGGGTAGACCAGAGGAACCAGGCTGTGAGGGGTGACCAGTCCTCTACTGGCTGTACTGGGTAGACCAGAGGAACCAGGCTCTGAGGGGTGACCAGTCCTCTACTGGCTGTACTGGGTAGAGACGAACCAGGCTCTGAGGGGTGACCAGTCCTCTACTGGCTGTACTGGGTAGACCAGAGGAACCAGGCTCTGAGGGGTGACCAGTCCTCTACTGGCTGTACTGGGTAGATCAGAGGAACCAAACTCTGAGGGGTGACCAGTCCTCTACTGGCTGTACTGGGTAGACCAGAGAAACCAGGCTCTGAGGGGTGACCAGTCCTCTACTGGCTGTACTGGGTAGAGAGGAACCAGGCTCTGAGGGGTGACCAGTCGTCTACTGGCTGTACTGGGTAGACCAGAGGAACCAGGTTTTGAGGGGTGACCAGTCCTCTCCTGGCTGTACTGGGTAGACCAGAGGAACCAGACTCTGAGGGGTGACCA
This sequence comes from Salmo trutta, assembly GCF_901001165.1. Taxonomy (NCBI): domain Eukaryota; kingdom Metazoa; phylum Chordata; class Actinopteri; order Salmoniformes; family Salmonidae; genus Salmo; species Salmo trutta. The sequence continues at coordinate 65,530,300 of NC_042961.1, forward strand.
GTCCTCTACTGGCTGTACTGGGTAGAGAGGAACCAGGCTCTGAGGGGTGACCAGTCCTCTACTGGCTGTACTGGGTAGACCAGAGGAACCAGGCTCTGAGGGGTGACCAGTCCTCTACTGGCTGTACTGGGTAGACCAGAGGAACCAGGCTCTGAGGGGTGTCCAGTCCTCTACTGGCTGTACTGGGTAGACCAGAGGAACCAGGCTCTGAGGGGTGACCAGTCCTCTACTGGCTGTACTGGGTAGACCAGAGGAACCAGGCTCTGAGGGGTGACCAGTCCTCTACTGGCTGTACTGGGTAGACCAGAGGAACCAGGCTGTGAGGGGTGACCAGTCCTCTACTGGCTGTACTGGGTAGACCAGAGGAACCAGGCTCTGAGGGGTGACCAGTCCTCTACTGGCTGTACTGGGTAGAGAGGAACCAGGCTCTGAGGGGTGGCCAGTCCTCTACTGGCTGTACTGGGTAAACCAGAGGAACCAGGCTCTGAGGGGTGACCAGTCCTCTACTGGCTGTACTGGGTAGAGACGAACCAGGCTCTGAGGGGTGACCAGTCCTCTACTGGCTGTACTGGGTAGACCAGAGGAACCAGGCTCTGAGGGGTGACCAGTCGTCTACTGACTGTACTGGGTAGAGAGGAACCAGACTCTGAGGGGTGACCAGTCCTCTACTGGCTGTACTGCGTAGACCAGAGGAACCAGGTTTTGAGGGGTGACCAGTCCTCTACTGGCTGTACTGGGTAGACCAGAGGAACCAGACTCTGAGGGGTGACCAGTCCTCTACTGGCTGTACTGGGTAGAGAGGAACCAGGCTCTGAGGGGTGACCAGTCCTCTACTGGCTGTACTGGGTAGACCAGAGGAACCAGGCTCTGAGGGGTGACCAGTCCTCTACTGGCTGTACTGGGTAGACCAGAGGAACCAGGCTCTGAGGGGTGACCAGTCCTCTACTGGCTGTACTGGGTAGACCAGAGGAACCAGGCTGTGAGGGGTGACCAGTCCTCTACTGGCTGTACTGGGTAGACCAGAGGAACCAGGCTCTGAGGGGTGACCAGTCCTCTACTGGCTGTACTGGGTAGAGACGAACCAGGCTCTGAGGGGTGACCAGTCCTCTACTGGCTGTACTGGGTAGACCAGAGGAACCAGGCTCTGAGGGGTGACCAGTCCTCTACTGGCTGTACTGGGTAGACCAGAGGAACCAGGCTCTGAGGGGTGACCAGTCCTCTACTGGCTGTACTGGGTAGACCAGAGGAACCAGGCTCTGAGGGGTGACCAGTCGTCTACTGACTGTACTGGGTACAGTCAGCTCACAGGCTGTTTGCCTGTGAGCCAATGAAACATATGATAGAACATTCAGGATATTATATGTGTGTAGTAGATCTTAGTAGGTTGAGGTGTGTAATATTGGATGTGATTTAGTGACAGTGTCTATGATGTTTGAGTGTCTATGAGTGTAACATGAAGTGAGTATAGCCTTAATATTCAGGATGATAACTGTAATCCATATCATATCACCATCATAGATGCATCATAATTACATTAAACATAATTTTCATAGAAAAACACATTCCATCATTTCCATAGTAATTGCCTTTTCACATGATTATGAAAGAGACCTGGTCTTACTATAGAGACGGCTTCACTGCAGAGCTTCACTACATTCCAAGATGGCGTAGCAGTCAGACGTCTTTGTCTTGTCTCATCCCATGTATATATCTTTTTAATATTTTTACTAAACCTCAACTTCAAAATACTCTCCTGCAAACCGCCTCACCCAATGTGGTGTGGATCTGTTTTTTTCTAAAGTATTTCTCTTTACCTCCGAACTGGAATACCTCAACTGAAGCTAGCTAGCTAACTAGCTATCAGCTATCAGTCAGCTAACCACTGCTAGCGGTCATCAGCTAACCTTTAGCTAGGAAAGCTCTTGCCAGTTCGTACAACGCGTTTCAAACCAGAGCATACCGGACCTATTTTTCTCTCCATATCCCCGGATTCCTTCCGCAAACTCTGAACCCTTTCATCTCGATTATGGCAGCTAGCTAACCGCAACCTGGGTTGACTACTCCTGGCTAACGTTTCCGTCCCGGAGTAAGCACCAACTAGCCTGGGGCTAGCCCATGCTAGATCCATCTCCCAGCTAGGGCTCCTGGGCTACTCCTGAAGCCCACTCCTCGGCTATATCCAGATATCTACTGCCAGTACGGGGCACGGAACCCCGCCGATCCTTCACGACTGGAATACCAACATAATCCGCGTGAGTCGTTTAGGCTTCTCACGGACGCACTTCTCCGACGCAACTCTAGTCCTCACGATGTCAGTGTCCCTTTTGGCTTAGTGGTCCGATTTCTCCCCCTTTCTCTGATAGTGTCGTCTGAAGACGGACAGCTCTGTAGCTCAGAGCTCACAGCTTAGGAATGGAACAGCGTAGATACCACGATTCAATGGGGAGTGTAGGCCAAGTGTTCCGACTTGAATTCACCCGCTTAGACACGGCTACTCATCCATAGCATGGGTAGAAAAATATTTATTTGTCTTCAACCTTGTGTGGCGTTTTGGGTTCGTTGACCTTTTAGACCTTGGCTGCAGCTTGGGGTTACTTAGTCTGATCTGTTCATTCTTAACCCCATGTCTTATACCCTCGGGTCAGAAGTGGGTGTAACCGCCTTTAGGGCAATTCTCTGGGCGTACCAAGTTAAGAGGCAAGGTCTAGATTTTACTCAAATCCAATTTTAGACACTAACGTCACATTTCATCTTTACCAAAACATTCTCTTTGATTTGGATATTTTCCACACAACGTACATTGTATAAACATCAGGCATATACTGGGAAAACTCTTAAAGTTACAATGTTTTCATAATAACGTCATCTATTAACCTTTAATAACAAAACAAAAATGGCATACATTTTCATATTCCATCTATCGTCATGACCACCATTGTGGCTGATTGTTCCAAAGTCCCTTTATTGCATGTTTAATGTTCTGAGGCCAGTTCTCCATAGTGAGACGACAAAGGAATTTTGTCTGTGGCCTAAGATTTAACATGGGTGTGAGGGGTCATAAAACCCCCACATCTTCAGACCCCTAGATCTCTCCTCCTCTGTTGGGGGTTGAGAGATAATCTGTAGGGTTGTGGTCTCCTGTAACCTGACCTGATCAGGACAGTCATGACAACATCAAGCTCAGTCCGATGATGCTGTGACACACCGCCCCAGACCACCACTCTACACCCTCCACCTCCAAATCGATCCCGGCGCAGAGTACCGGCTTCGGTGTAACGCTCATTCCTTCGACGATAAACGCAAATCTGACCATCACCCCTGGTGAGACAAAACTGCGACTCGTCAGTGAACAGCACTTTTTGCCAGTCCTGTCTGGTCCAGCGACAGGTAGGTTTGTGCCCATAGGCAACGTTGTTGCCGGTGATGTCTGGTGAGGACCTGCCTTACAACAGGCCTACAAGCCCTCAGTCAAGCCTCTCTCAGCCTATTGCGGACAGTCTGAGCACTGATGGAGGGATTGTGCGTTCCTGGTGTAACTCGGGCAGTTGTTGTTGCCATCCTGTACCTGTCCCGGAGGTGTGATGTTCGGATGTACTGATCCTGTGCAGGTGTTGTTACTTGTGGTCTGCCACTGTGTGGACAATCAGCTGTCCATCCTGTCTCCCTGTAGCGCTGTCTTAGGCGTCTCACAGTACGGACATTGCAAAAAAAAATCCCTGGCCACATCTGCAGTCCTCATGCCTCCTTGCAACATGCCTAAGGCACGTTTACATATATGAGCAGGGACCCTGGGCATCTTTCTTTTGGTGTTTTTCAGAGTCAGTAGAAAGGCCTCTTTAATTGCCTACCATCTGTAAGCTGTTAGTGTCTTAACGACCGTTCCACAGGTGCATGTTCATTAATTGTTTATGGTTCATTGAACAAGCATGGGAAACAGTGTTTAAACCCTTTACAATGAAGATCTGTGAAGATTTTTACAAATTATCTTTGGAAAGACAGGGTCCTGAAAAAGGGACGTTTCTTTTTTTGCTGAGTTTAGGTTAGGGATGAACAGGTATGGGTTAGGGATGAACAGGTATGGGTTAGGGGTGAACAGGTATGGGTTAGGGGTGAACAGGTATGGGTTAGGGGTGAACAGGTATGGGTTAGGGGTGAACAGGTATGGGTTAGGGGTGAACAGGTATGGGTTAGGGATGAACAGGTATGGGTTAGGGATGAACAGGTATGGGTTAGGGGTGAACAGGTATGGGTTAGGGGTGAACAGGTATGGGTTAGGGGTGAACAGGTATGGGTTAGGGGTGAACAGGTATGGGTTAGGGGTGAACAGGTATGGGTTAGGGATGAACAGGTATGGGTTAGGGAGGAACAGGTATGGGTTAGGGATGAACAGGTATGGGTTAGGGATGAACAGGTATGGGTTAGGGGTGAACAGGTATGGGTTAGGGGTGAACAGGTATGGGTTAGGGGTGAACAGGTATGGGTTAGGGATGAACAGGTATGGGTTAGGGATGAACAGGTATGGGTTAGGGATGAACACGTATGGGTTAGGGAGGAACAGGTATGGGTTAGGGAGGAACAGGTATGGGTTAGGGATGAACAGTCCCAAAACCCTGTGATTCACATAAAGAAAATAAGTATATAACTCTACATCTAACCTGACTAGTAATGTCCTCTTGTTCTACAGTATATAACTCTACATCTAACCTGACTAGTAATGTCCTCTTGTTCTACAGTATATAACTCTACATCTAACCTGACTAGTAATGTCCTCTTGTTCTACAGTATATAACTCTACATCTAACCTGACTAGTAATGTCCTCTTGTTCTACAGTATATAACTCTACATCTAACCTGACTAGTAATGTCCTCTTGTTCTACAGTATATAACTCTACATCTAACCTGACTAGTAATGTCCTCTTGTTCTACAGTATATAACTCTACATCTAACCTGACTAGTAATGTCCTCTTGTTCTACAGTATATAACTCTACATCTAACCTGACTAGTAATGTCCTCTAGTTCTACAGTATATAACTCTACATCTAACCTGACTAGTAATGTCCTCTTGTTCTACAGTATATAACTCTACATCTAACCTGACTAGTAATGTCCTCTTGTTCTACAGTATATAACTCTACATCTAACCTGACTAGTAATGTCCTCTTGTTCTACAGTATATAACTCTACATTTAACCTGACTAGTAATGTCCTCTTGTTCTACAGTATATAACTCTACATCTAACCTGACTAGTAATGTCCTCTTGTTCTACAGTATATAACTCTATATCTAACCTGACTAGTAATGTCCTCTTGTTCTACAGTATATAACTCTACATCTAACCTGACTAGTAATGTCCTCTAGTTCTACAGTATATAACTCTACATCTAACCTGACTAGTAATGTCCTCTTGTTCTACAGTATATAACTCTACATCTAACCTGACTAGTAATGTCCTCTTGTTCTACAGTATATAACTCTACATCTAACCTGACTAGTAATGTCCTCTTGTTCTACAGTATATAACTCTACATCTAACCTGACTAGTAATGTCCTCTTGTTCTACAGTATATAACTCTACATCTAACCTGACTAGTAATGTCCTCTTGTTCTACAGTATATAACTCTACATCTAACCTGACTAGTAATGTCCTCTTGTTCTACAGTATATAACTCTACATCTAACCTGTCTAGTAATGTCCTCTTGTTCTACAGTATATAACTCTACATCTAACCTGACAAATAATGTCCTCTTGTTCTACAGTATATAACTCTACATCTAACCTGACAAATAATGTCCTCTTGTTCTACAGTATATAACTCTACATCTAACCTGACTAGTAATGTCCTCTAGTTCTACAGTATATAACTCTACATCTAACCTGACTAGTAATGTCCTCTTGTTCTACAGTATATAACTCTACATCTAACCTGACTAGTAATGTCCTCTTGTTCTACAGTATATAACTCTACATCTAACCTGACTAGTAACGTCCTCTTGTTCTACAGTATATAACTCTACATCTAACCTGACTAGTAACGTCCTCTTGTTCTACAGTATATAACTCTACATCTAACCTGACTAGTAATGTCCTCTTGTTCTACAGTATATAACTCTACATTTAACCTGACTAGTAATGTCCTCTTGTTCTACAGTATATAACTCTACATCTAACCTGAATAGTAATGTCCTCTTGTTCTACAGTATATAACTCTACATCTAACCTGACTAGTAATGTCCTCTTGTTCTACAGTATATAACTCTACATCTAACCTGACTAGTAATGTCCTCTTGTTCTACAGTATATAACTCTACATCTAACCTGTCTAGTAATGTCCTCTTGTTCTACAGTATATAACTCTACATCTAACCTGACAAATAATGTCCTCTTGTTCTACAGTATATAACTCTACATCTAACCTGACAAATAATGTCCTCTTGTTCTACAGTATATAACTCTACATCTAACCTGACAAATAATGTCCTCTTGTTCTACAGTATATAACACTACATCTAACCTGACAAATAATGTCCTCTTGTTCTACAGTATATAACTCTACATCTAACCTGACAAATAATGTCCTCTTGTTCTACAGTATATAACTCTACATCTAACCTGACAAATAATGTCCTCTTGTTCTACAGTATATAACTCTACATCTAACCTGACTAGTAATGTCCTCTAGTTCTACAGTATATAACTCTACATCTAACCTGACTAGTAATGTCCTCTTGTTCTACAGTATATAACTCTACATCTAACCTGACTAGTAATGTCCTCTTGTTCTACAGTATATAACTCTACATCTAACCTGACTAGTAACGTCCTCTTGTTCTACAGTATATAACTCTACATCTAACCTGACTAGTAACGTCCTCTTGTTCTACAGTATATAACTCTACATCTAACCTGACTAGTAATGTCCTCTTGTTCTACAGTATATAACTCTACATTTAACCTGACTAGTAATGTCCTCTTGTTCTACAGTATATAACTCTACATCTAACCTGAATAGTAATGTCCTCTTGTTCTACAGTATATAACTCTACATCTAACCTGACTAGTAATGTCCTCTTGTTCTACAGTATATAACTCTACATCTAACCTGACTAGTAATGTCCTCTTGTTCTACAGTATATAACTCTACATCTAACCTGTCTAGTAATGTCCTCTTGTTCTACAGTATATAACTCTACATCTAACCTGACAAATAATGTCCTCTTGTTCTACAGTATATAACTCTACATCTAACCTGACAAATAATGTCCTCTTGTTCTACAGTATATAACTCTACATCTAACCTGACAAATAATGTCCTCTTGTTCTACAGTATATAACACTACATCTAACCTGACAAATAATGTCCTCTTGTTCTACAGTATATAACTCTACATCTAACCTGACAAATAATGTCCTCTTGTTCTACAGTATATAACACTACATCTAACCTGACAAATAATGTCCTCTTGTTCTACAGTATATAACTCTACATCTAACCTGACTAGTAATGTCCTCTTGTTCTACAGTATATAACTCTACATCTAACCTGACTAGTAACGTCCTCTTGTTCTACAGTATATAACTCTACATCTAACCTGACTAGTAACGTCCTCTTGTTCTACAGTATATAACTCTACATCTAACCTGTCTAGTAATGTCCTCTTGTTCTACAGTATATAACTCTACATCTAACCTGACTAGTAATGTCCTCTTGTTCTACAGTATATAACTCTACATCTAACCTGTCTAGTAATGTCCTCTTGTTCTACAGTATATAACTCTACATCTAACCTGACTAGTAATGTCCTCTTGTTCTACAGTATATAACTCTACATCTAACCTGACTAGTAATGTCCTCTTGTTCTACAGTATATAACTCTACATCTAACCTGTCTAGTAATGTCCTCTTGTTCTACAGTATATAACTCTACATCTAACCTGACTAGTAATGTCCTCTTGTTCTACAGTATATAACTCTACATCTAACCTGTCTAGTAATGTCCTCTTGTTCTACAGTATATAACTCTACATCTAACCTGACTAGTAATGTCCTCATCTCTTTTTAGGTGCCAGTTTTGTGGATGACCATAAGTATCGACTCATTCAGATGGTTACCAAGGTGAAGCCCATAATGTATGAGCTGTTCTATGAGAAGTTGTACTGTAACATCAGGATCAACCAGATGTACAGACAGGAACAGATGAGACTGTTGTTTGAGGCCCTAGAAGAAGCAGAAGACACAACAAGAGTGAAATCAGACTTTTACAGGATTCTACTGGATCTGGAACCTGAACTTGTCTTCAACCTGGGTAAGAACCTCTCTACCTCTGGTTACATATCACTGGAATATAAACCTTATCTAGTCTATCACCTGGGTAAGAACCTCTCTACCTCTGGTTACATATCACTGGAATATAAACCTTATCTAGTCTATCACCTGGGTAAGAACCTCTCTACCTCTGGTTACATATCACTGGAATATAAACCTGTCCTGTACTGGGTAGACCAGAGGAACCAGGCTCTGAGGGGTGACCAGTCCTCTACTGGCTGTACTGGGTAGAGAGGAACCAGGCTCTGAGGGGTGACCAGTCCTCTACTGGCTGTACTGGGTAGACCAGAGGAACCAGGCTCTGAGGGGTGACCAGTCCTCTACTGGCTGTACTGGGTAGACCAGAGGAACCAGGCTCTGAGGGGTGACCAGTCCTCTACTGGCTTTACTGGGTAGAGAGGAACCAGGCTCCGAGGGGTGACCAGTCCTCTACTGACTGTACTGGGTAAACCAGAGGAACCAGGCTCTGAGGGGTGACCAGTCCTCTACTGGCTGTACTGGGTAGACCAGAAGAACCAGGCTCTGAGGAGGTACCAGCAGGGTCAGATAATAACATGATGGTTTTATGTGTCAACATGTCTTCTAACTGACTTTCTTGTTCTTTTTCTTATCATCCACAGGTGGATTTAACACATTTAGTAAGTAGTGTGTTTGTGTCTGATGTTCCTGTCCATCTGTTTTGGTTGCAAGATGAATTTATATACCCTCCCCCTAAATATATACTGTATATTTTATATTCATATTTTTAACATTTTTTAACTTGGAAAGTCAGTTCAGATCAAATTGTTATTGACATCGACGGCCTCCCAAAAGGCTAAAGGACTCCTGCTGGGACGGGGGCTGGGATTAAAAACACAATACAAATATAGGACAAAACACACATCACGACAAGAGAGGCAACACAACACTACATACAGAGATACCTAAGACAACAACACAGCATGGTAGCAACACATGACAACACAGCATGGTAGCAACACATGACAACACAGCATGGCAGCAACACATGACAACACAGCCTGGTAGCAACACATGACAACACAGCATGGTAGCAACACATGACAACACAGCATGGTAGCAACACAGCATGGTAGCAACACAGCATGGTAGCAACACAGCATGGCAGCAACACAGCATGGCAGCAACACAGCATGGCAGCAACACAGCATGGCAGCAACACAGCATGGCAGCAACACAGCATGGTAGCAACACATGACAACACAGCATGGCAGCAACACAGCATTGCAGCAACACATGACAACACAGCATGGTAGCAACACAGCATGGCAGCAACACATGACAACACAGCATGGTAGCAACACAGCATGGAATCAACACATGACAACACAGCATGGAATCAACACATGACAACACAGCATGGCAGCAACACATGACAACACACAATGGCAGCAACACATGACAACACATGTGCAACACGTAGCAACACAGCATGGAAGCAACACATGACAACACAGCATGGTAGCAACACATGACAACACAGCATGGTAGCAACACATGACAACACAGCATGGCAGCAACACAGCATGGCAGCAACACATGACAACACAGCATGGTAGCAACACATGACAACAAAGCATGGTAGCAACACAGCATGGTAGCAACACAGCATGGTAGAAACACATGACAACACAGCATGGCAGCAACACATGACAACACAGCATGGTAGCAACACAGCATGGCAGCAACACATGACAACACAGCATGGTAGGAACACATGGCAACACAGCATGGTAGCAACACAGCATGGTAGGAACACATGGCAACACAGCATTGTAGCAACACAGCATGGTAGCAACACAGCATGGTAGCAACACAGCATGGTAGCAACACATGGACAGCACAAAGGTCAAGAAGGTAGAGACACTAATACATCACACAAAGCAGCCAATGATTTTGTCATGGGTAGACCAGAGGAACCAGGCTCTGAGGGGTGACCGGTCCTCTACTGGCTTTACTGGGTAGACCAGAGGAACCAGGCTCTGAGGGGTGACCAGTCCTCTACTGGCTGTACTGGATAGAGAGGAACCAGGCTCTGAGGGGTGACCAGTCCTCTACTGGCTGTACTGGGTAGACCAGAAGAACCAGGCTCTGAGGGGTGACCAGTCCTCTACTGGCTGTACTGGGTAGAGAGGAACCAGGCTCTGAGGGGTGACCAGTCCTCTACTGGCTGTACTGGGTAGACCAGAGGAACCAGGCTCTGAGGGGTGACCAGTCCTCTACTGTCTGTACTGGGTAGACCAGAGGAACCAGGCTCTGAGGGGTGACCAGTCCTCTACTGGCTGTACTGGATAGAGAGGAACCAGGCTCTGAGGGGTGACCAGTCCTCTACTGGCTGTACTGGGTAGACCAGAGGAACCAGGCTCTGAGGGGTGACCAGTCCTCTACTGGCTGTACTGGGTAGACCAGAAGAACCAGGCTCTGAGGGGTGACCAGTCCTCTACTGGCTGTACTGGGTAGAGAGGATCCAGGCTCTGAGGGGTGACCAGTCCTCTACTGGCTTTACTGGGTAGAGAGGAACCAGGCTCTGAGGGGTGACCAGTCCTCTACTGGCTGTACTGGGTAGACCAGAGGAACCAGGCTCTGAGGGGTGATCAGGATATAACTAGGAATGACCCATATCCTGTCCATTAGACTCTATTCATTTATACCAGGTTACCTTCAGACCAGTCCTGTATTAGATCAGGATATAACTAGGAATGATCCATATCCTGTCCATTAGACTCTATTCATTTATACCAGGTTACCTTCAGTCCTGTATTAGATCAGGATATAACTAGGAATGACCCATATCCTGTCCATTAGACTCTATTCATTTATACCAGGTTACCTTCAGACCAGTCCTGTATTAGATCAGGATATAACTAGGAATGATCCATATCCTGTCCATTAGACTCTATTCATTTATACCAGGTTACCTTCAGACCAGTTCTGTATTAGATCAGGATATAACTAGGAATGACCCATATCCTGTCCATTAGACTCTATTCATTTATACCAGGCTACCTTCAGACCTGTATTAGATCAGGATATAACTATAAATAGGTACCAGTGTGAAGCTTGTAGAGCAAAACGGGTGAAATACCTTTTTAGACCCCCAGACACTAAAGTCAGAGTTTAGTTTAGCATTATGCTAATTAGATTACCGAGTGGAATCAGACATCCAGGCTTTTAATGATTATTAATTTTTATTGTACTTTTTACTATTGTGCTTTTACACATTTGTTGTCTTTTGTCTACAGAGGAGCATTGTAAACGATTGGAAGAACAATGTAAGTGTTGTCTTGTTAGAGTTTCACATATAGAGATTATGATTATTACTATAATACTGATGGGTCAACTGTTAATCACAGACCTCATGGTTTATTACTATAATACTGATGGGTCAACTGTTAATCACAGACCTCATGGTTTATTACTATAATACTGATGGGTCAACTGTTAATCACAGACCTCATTGTTTATTACTATAATACTGATGGGTCAACTGTTAATCACAGACCTCATGGTTTATTACTATAATACTGATGGGTCAACTGTTAATCACAGACCTCATGGTTTATTACTATAATACTGATGGGTCAACTGTTAATCACAGACCTCATGGTTTTGTCTTGTTCTACAGTATATAACTCTACATCTAACCTGTCTAGTAATGTCCTCTTGTTCTACAGTATATAACTCTACATCTAACCTGACTAGTAATGTCCTCTTGTTCTACAGTATATAACTCTACATCTAACCTGACTAGTAATGTCCTCTTGTTCTACAGTATATAACTCTACATCTAACCTGACTAGTAATGTCCTCTTGTTCTACAGTATATAACTCTACATCTAACCTGACTAGTAATGTCCTCTTGTTCTACAGTATATAACTCTACATCTAACCTGTCTAGTAATGTCCTCTTGTTCTACAGTATATAACTCTACATCTAACCTGTCTAGTAATGTCCTCTTGTTCTACAGTATATAACTCTACATCTAACCTGTCTAGTAATGTCCTCTTGTTCTACAGTATATAACTCTACATCTAACCTGACTAGTAATGTCCTCTTGTTCTACAGTATATAACTCTACATCTAACCTGTCTAGTAATGTCCTCTTGTTCTACAGTATATAACTCTACATCTAACCTGACTAGTAATGTCCTCTTGTTCTACAGTATATAACTCTACATCTAACCTGACTAGTAATGTCCTCTTGTTCTACAGTATATAACTCTACATCTAACCTGTCTAGTAATGTCCTCTTGTTCTACATTATATAACTCTACATCTAACCTGTCTAGTAATGTCCTCTTGTTCTACAGTATATAACTCTACATCTAACCTGACTAGTAATGTCCTCTTGTTCTACAGTATATAACTCTACATCTAACCTGACTAGTAATGTCCTCTTGTTCTACAGTATATAACTCTACATCTAACCTGACTAGTAATGTCCTCTTGTTCTACAGTATATAACTCTACATCTAACCTGACTAGTAATGTCCTCTTGTTCTACAGTATATAACTCTACATCTAACCTGACTAGTAATGTCCTCTTGTTCTACAGTATATAACTCTACATCTAACCTGACTAGTAATGTCCTCTTGTTCTACAGTATATAACTCTACATCTAACCTGTCTAGTAATGTCCTCTTGTTCTACAGTATATAACTCTACATCTAACCTGACTAGTAATGTCCTCTTGTTCTACAGTATATAACTCTACATCTAACCTGTCTAGGTCATGCCCAGTTTGTGACCAGTCACAAGGACCACCTCATTAAGAAGGTTTCCAAGGGGAAATCCATAGCATCTGAGCTGCACCAGAAGGACTTGATCCCTGATGAGATTAACTCTCAGATCAGTGCTGCCGGGACCAGCCAGGAACAGATGAGACTGTTGTACGAGGCCCTAGAAGAAGCAGAAGACACAACAAGAGTGAAATCAGCATTTTACGGGATTCTACTGCATCTGGAATTTTCCGTTGTCAAAGACCTGGGTAAGAACCTCTCTACCTCTGGTTACATATCACTGGAATATAAACCTTATCTAGTCTATCACCTGGGTAAGAACCTCTCTACCTCTGGTTACATATCACTGGAATATAAACCTTATCTAGTCTATCACCTGGGTAAGAACCTCTCTACCTCTGGTTACATATCACTGGAATATAAACCTTATCTAGTCTATCACCTGGGTAAGAACCTCTCTACCTCTGGTTACATATCACTGGAATATAAACCTTAACTAGTCTATCATCTGGGTAAGAACCTCTCTACCTCTGATTACATATCACGGCCCTCTACTGGCTGTACTGGGTAGACCAGAGGAACCAGGCTCTGAGGGGTGACCAGTCCTCTACTGGCTGTACTGGGTAGACCAGAGGAACCAGGCTATGAGGGGGGACCAGTCCTCTACTGGCTGTACTGGGTAGAGAGGAACCAGGCTCTGAGGGCTGACCAGTCCTCTACTGGCTGTACTGGGTAGACCAGAGGAAACAGGCTCTGAGGGGTGACCAGTCCTCTACTGACTGTACTGGGTAGAGAGGAACCAGGCTCTGAGGGGTGGCCAGTCCTCTACTGGCTATACTGGGTAGAGAGGAACCAGGCTCTGAGGGGTGACCAGTCCTCTACTGGCTATACTGGGTAGACCAGAGGAACCAGGCTCTGAGGGGTGACCAGTCCTCTACTGGCTGTACTGGGTAGAGAGGAACCAGGCTCTGAGGGGTGACCAGTCCTCTACTGGCTGTACTGGGTAGACCAGAGGAACCAGGCTCTGAGGAGGTACCAGCAGGGTTAGATGATAACATGTCTTCTAACTGACTGTTTTTTCTTATCATCCACAGGTCGATTTAAAACATTAGGTAAGTAGTGTGTTTGTGTCTGATGTTCCTACATGTCTGTCTTTGTTCCTGTCCGTCTGTTTTGGTTGCAATATGAATTTATATACCCTCCCCCTTCCCTAAATATAAACTGTATATTTTATATTCATATTTTTAACCTTTTTTAACTAGGAAAGTTAGTTCAGAACAAATTGTTATTGACATCGACGGCCTCCCAAAAGGCAAAATGTCTCCTGCTGAGACGGGGGCTGGGATTAAAAATACAATAAAAATATAGAACAAAACACACATCACGACAAGAGACAACACAACACAACACTACATACAGAGATACCTAAGACAACAACACAGCATGGTAGAAACACAGCATGGTAGCAACACAGCATGGTAGCAACACATGACAACACAGCATGGTAGACACACATGACAACACAGCATGGTAGCAACACAGCATGGTAGCAACACATGACAACACAGCATGGTAGAAACACATGACAACACAGCATGGTAGCAACACATGACAACACAGCATGGTAGACACACATGACAACACAGCATGGTAGAAACACATGACAACACAGCATGGTAGCAACACAGCATGGTAGAAACACATGACAACACAGCATGGTAGAAACACATGACAACACAGCATGGTAGAAACACATGACAACACAGCATGGTAGAAACACATGACAACACAGCATTGTAGAAACACAGCCTGGTAGCAACACATGACAACACAGCACAAAGGTCAAGAAGGTAGAGACACCACACAAAGCAGCCAATGATTATTTTATGGGTAAACCAGAGGAACCAGGCTCTGAGGGGTGACCAGTCCTCTAACCTGACTAGTAATGTCCTCTTGTTCTACAGTATATAACTCTACATCTAACCTGACTAGTAATGTCCTCTTGTTCTACAGTATATAACTCTACATCTAACCTGACTAGTAATGTCCTCTTGTTCTACAGTATATAACTCTACATCTAACCTGACTAGTAATGTCCTCTTGTTCTACAGTATATAACTCTACATCTAACCTGACTAGTAATGTCCTCTTGTTCTACAGTATATAACTCTACATCTAACCTGACTAGTAATGTCCTCTTGTTCTACAGTATATAACTCTACATCTAACCTGACTAGTAATGTCCTCTTGTTCTACAGTATATAACTCTACATCTAACCTGACTAGTAATGTCCTCTTGTTCTACAGTATATAACTCTACATCTAACCTGACTAGTAATGTCCTCTTGTTCTACAGTATATAACTCTACATCTAACCTGTCTAGGTGATGCCCAGTATGTGACCAGACACAAGGACCACCTCATTCAGATGGTTTCCAAGGGGAAATCCATAGCATCTGAGCTGCACAAGAAGAACTTGATCCCTGATGAGATGAACTCTCAGATCAGTGCTGCCGGGACCAGCCAGGACCAGATGAGACTGTTGTTCAAGGCCCTAGAAGAAGCAGAAGACTCAACAAGAGTGAAATCAGCATTTTACGGGATTCTACTGGATCTGGAACCTGATGTTGTCTATCACCTGGGTAAGAACCTCTCTACCTCTGGTTACATATCACTGGAATATAAACCTTATCTAGTCTATCACCTGGGTAAGAACCTCTCTACCTCTGGTTACATATCACTGGAATATAAACCTTATCTAGTCTATCACCTGGGTAAGAACCTCTCTACCTCTGGTTACATATCACTGGAATATAAACCTTATGTAGTCTATCACCTGGGTAAGAACCTCTCTAGTGGCTGTACTGGGTAGAGAGGAACCAGGCTCTGAGGGGTGACCAGTCCTCTACTGGCTGTACTGGGTAGAGAGGAACTAGGATCTGAGGGGTGACCAGTCCTCTACTGGCTGTACTGGGTAGACCAGAGGAACCAGGCTCTGAGGGGTGACCAGTCCTCTACTGGCTGTACTGGGTAGACCAGAGGAACCAGGCTCTGAGGGGTGACCAGTCCTCTACTGGCTGTACTGGGTAGACCAGAGGAACCAGGCTCTGAGGGGTGACCAGTCCTCTACTGGCTGTACTGGGTAGAGATGAACCAGGCTCTGAGGGGTGACCAGTCCTCTACTGGCTGTACTGGGTAGACAGGAACCAGGCTCTGAGGGGTGACCAGTCCTCTACTGGCTGTACTGGGTAGACCAGAGGAACCAGGCTCTGAGGGGTGACCAGTCCTCTACTGGCTGTACTGGGTAGACCAGAGGAACCAGGCTCTGAGGGGTGACCAGTCCTCTACTGACTGTACTGGGTAGACAGGAACCAGGCTCTGAGGGGTGACCAGTCCTCTACTGGTTAGACCAGAGGAACCAGGCTCTGAGGGGTGACCAGTCCTCTACTGGCTGTACTGGGTAGGCAGGAACCAGGCTCTGAGGGGTGACCAGTCCTCTACTGGCTGTACTGGGTAGACCAGAGGAACAAGGCTCTGAGTGGTGACCAGTCCTCTACTGGCTGTACTGGGTAGACCAGAGGAACCAGGCTCTGAGGGGTGACCAGTCCTCTACTGGCTGTACTGGGTAGACCAGAGGAACCAGGCTCTGAGGGGTGACCAGTCCTCTTCTGGCTGTACTGGTTAGACCAGAGGAACCAGGCTCTGAGGGGTGACCAGTCCTCTACTGGCTGTACTGGGTAGAGAGGAACCAGGCTCTGAGGGGTGACCAGTCCTCTACTGGCTGTACTGGGTAGAGAGAAACCAGGCTCTGAGGGGTGACCAGTCCTCTACTGGCTGTACTGGGTAGAGAGGAACCAGGCTCTGAGGGGTGACCAGTCCTCTACTGGCTGTACTGGGTAGAGAGGAACCAGGCTCTGAGGAGTGACCAGTCCTCTACTGGCTGTACTGGGTAGACCAGAGGAACAAGGCTCTGAGTGGTGACCAGTCCTCTACTGGCTGTACTGGGTAGACCAGAGGAACCAGGCTCTGAGTGGTGACCAGTCCTCTACTGACTGTACTGGGTAGACCAGAGGAACAAGGCTCTGAGGGGTGACCAGTCCTCTACTGGCTGTACTGGGTAGACCAGAGGAACCAGGCTCTGAGGGGTGACCAGTCCTCTTCTGGCTGTACTGGGTAGAGAGGAACCAGGCTCTGAGGGGTGACCAGTCCTCTACTTGCTGTACTGGGTAGACCAGAGGAACCAGGCTCTGAGGGGTGACCAGTCCTCTACTGGCTGTACTGGGTAGACCAGAGGAACCAGGCCCTGAGGGGTGATCAGTCCTCTATTGGCTGTACTGGGTAGAGAGGAACCAGGCTCTGAGGGGTGACCAGTCCTCTACTGGCTGTACTGGGTAAAGAGGAACCAGGCTCTGAGGGGTGACCAGTCCTCTACTGGCTGTACTGGGTAGACCAGAGGAACCAGGCTCTGAGGGGTGACCAGTCCTCTACTGGCTGTACTGGATAGACCAGAGGAACCAGGCTCTGAGGTGTGACCAGTCCTCTATTGGCTGTACTGGGTAGACCAGAGGAACCAGGCTCTGAGGGGTGACCAGTCCTCTTCTGGCTGTACTGGGTAGAGAGGAACCAGGCTCTGAGGGGTGACCAGTCCTCTACTGGCTGTTCTGGTTAGACCAGAGGAACCAGGCTCTGAGGGGTGACCAGTCCTCTACTGACTGTACTGGGTAGACCAGAGGAACCAGGCTCTGAGGGGTGGCCAGTCCTCTACTGGCTGTACTGGGTAGAGAGGAACCAGGCTCTGAGGGGTGACCAGTCCTCTACTGGCTGTACTGGGTAGAGAGAAACCAGGCTCTGAGGGGTGACCAGTCCTCTTCTGGCTGTACTGGATAGACCAGAGGAACCAGGCTCTGAGGGGTGACCAGTCCTCTACTGGCTGTACTGGGTAGACAAAATGAACCAGGCCCTGAGGGGTGATCAGTCCTCTATTGGCTGTACTGGGTAGACCAGAGGAGCCAGGCTCTGAGGGGTGACCAGTCCTCTACTGGCTGTACTGGGTAGACCAGAGGAACCAGGCTCTGAGGGGTGACCAGTCCTCTACTGACTGTACTGGGTAGACAGGAACCAGGCTCTGAGGGGTGACCAGTCCTCTACTGGCTGTACTGGGTAAACCAGAGGAACCAGGCTCTGAGGGGTGACCAGTCCTCTACTGGCTGTACTGGGTAGACCAGAGGAACCAGGCTCTGAGGGGTGACCAGTCCTCTACTGACTGTACTGGGTAGACCAGAGGATCCAGGCTCTGAGGGGTGACCTGTCCTCTACTGGCTGTACTGGGTAGAGAGGAACCAGGCTCTGAGGAGTGACCAGTCCTCTACTGGCTGTACTGGATAGACCAGAGGAACCAGGCTCTGAGGGGTGACCAGTCCTCTACTGGCTGTACTGGGTAGACCAGAGGAACCAGGCCCTGAGGGGTGATCAGTCCTCTATTGGCTGTACTGGGTAGACCAGAGGAACCAGGCTCTGAGGGGTGACCAGTCCTCTATTGGCTGTACTGGGTAGACCAGAGGAACCAGGCTCTGAGGGGTGACCAGTCCTCTACTGGCTGTACTGGGTAGAGATGAACCAGGCTCTGAGGGGTGACCAGTCCTCTACTGGCTGTACTGGGTAGACAGGAACCAGGCTCTGAGGGGTGACCAGTCCTCTACTGGCTGTACTGGGTAGACCAGAGGAACCAGGCTCTGAGGGTTGACCAGTCCTCTACTGGCTGTACTGGGTAGAGAGGAACCAGGCTCTGAGGGGTGACCAGTCCTCTACTGGCTGTACTGGGTAGACCAGAGGAACCAGGCTCTGAGGGGTGACCAGTCCTCTACTGGCTGTACTGGGTAGACCAGAGGAACCAGGCTCTGAGGGGTGACCAGTCCTCTACTGGCTGTACTGGGTAGGCAGGAACCAGGCTCTGAGGGGTGACCAGTCCTCTACTGGCTGTACTGGGTAGACCAGAGGAACAAGGCTCTGAGGGGTGACCAGTCCTCTACTGGCTGTACTGGGTAGACCAGAGGAACCAGGCTCTGAGTGGTGACCAGTCCTCTACTGACTGTACTGGGTAGACCAGAGGAACAAGGCTCTGAGGGGTGACCAGTCCTCTACTGGCTGTACTGGGTAGACCAGAGGAACCAGGCTCTGAGGGGTGACCAGTCCTCTTCTGGCTGTACTGGTTAGACCAGAGGAACCAGGCTCTGAGGGGTGACCAGTCCTCTACTGGCTGTACTGGGTAGAGAGGAACCAGGCTCTGAGGGGTGACCAGTCCTCTACTGGCTGTACTGGGTAGAGAGAAACCAGGCTCTGAGGGGTGACCAGTCCTCTACTGGCTGTACTGGGTAGAGAGGAACCAGGCTCTGAGGGGTGACCAGTCCTCTACTGGCTGTACTGGGTAGAGAGGAACCAGGCTCTGAGGAGTGACCAGTCCTCTACTGGCTGTACTGGATAGACCAGAGGAACCAGGCTCTGAGGGGTGACCAGTCCTCTACTGGCTGTACTGGGTAGACCAGAGGAACCAGGCCCTGAGGGGTGATACGTCCTCTATTGGCTGTACTGGGTAGACCAGAGGAACCAGGCTCTGAGGGGTGACCAGTCCTCTATTGGCTGTACTGGGTAGACCAGAGGAACCAGGCTCTGAGGGGTGACCAGTCCTCTACTGGCTGTATTGGGTAGACCAGAGGAACCAGGCTCTGAGGGGTGACCAGTCCTCTACTGACTGTACTGGGTAGACAGGAACCAGGCTCTGAGGGGTGACCAGTCCTCTACTGGCTGTACTGGGTAGACCAGAGGAACAAGGCTCTGAGTGGTGACCAGTCCTCTACTGGCTGTACTGGGTAGACCAGAGGAACCAGGCTCTGAGTGGTGACCAGTCCTCTACTGACTGTACTGGGTAGACCAGAGGAACAAGGCTCTGAGGGGTGACCAGTCCTCTACTGGCTGTACTGGGTAGACCAGAGGAACCAGGCTCTGAGGGGTGACCAGTCCTCTTCTGGCTGTACTGGGTAGAGAGGAACCAGGCTCTGAGGGGTGACCAGTCCTCTACTTGCTGTACTGGGTAGACCAGAGGAACCAGGCTCTGAGGGGTGACCAGTCCTCTACTGGCTGTACTGGGTAGACCAGAGGAACCAGGCCCTGAGGGGTGATCAGTCCTCTATTGGCTGTACTGGGTAGAGAGGAACCAGGCTCTGAGGGGTGACCAGTCCTCTACTGGCTGTACTGGGTAGAGAGGAACCAGGCTCTGAGGGGTGACCAGTCCTCTACTGGCTGTACTGGGTAGACCAGAGGAACCAGGCTCTGAGGGGTGACCAGTCCTCTACTGGCTGTACTGGATAGACCAGAGGAACCAGGCTCTGAGGTGTGACCAGTCCTCTATTGGCTGTACTGGGTAGACCAGAGGAACCAGGCTCTGAGGGGTGACCAGTCCTCTTCTGGCTGTACTGGGTAGAGAGGAACCAGGCTCTGAGGGGTGACCAGTCCTCTACTGGCTGTTCTGGTTAGACCAGAGGAACCAGGCTCTGAGGGGTGACCAGTCCTCTACTGACTGTACTGGGTAGACCAGAGGATCCAGGCTCTGAGGGGTGACCTGTCCTCTACTGGCTGTACTGGGTAGAGAGGAACCAGGCTCTGAGGGGTGACCAGTCCTCTACTGGCTGTACTGGGTAGAGAGAAACCAGGCTCTGAGGGGTGACCAGTCCTCTTCTGGCTGTACTGGATAGACCAGAGGAACCAGGCTCTGAGGGGTGACCAGTCCTCTACTGGCTGTACTGGGTAGACAAAATGAACCAGGCCCTGAGGGGTGATCAGTCCTCTATTGGCTGTACTGGGTAGACCAGAGGAGCCAGGCTCTGAGGGGTGACCAGTCCTCTACTGGCTGTACTGGGTAGACCAGAGGAACCAGGCTCTGAGGGGTGACCAGTCCTCTACTGACTGTACTGGGTAGACAGGAACCATGCTCTGAGGGGTGACCAGTCCTCTACTGGCTGTACTGGGTAAACCAGAGGAACCAGGCTCTGAGGGGTGACCAGTCCTCTACTGACTGTACTGGGTAGACCAGAGGATCCAGGCTCTGAGGGGTGACCAGTCCTCTACTGGCTGTACTGGGTAGAGAGGAACCAGGCTCTGAGGGGTGACCAGTCCTCTACTGGCTGTACTGGGTAGAGAGGAACCAGGCTCTGAGGAGTGACCAGTCCTCTACTGGCTGTACTGGATAGACCAGAGGAACCAGGCTCTGAGGGGTGACCAGTCCTCTACTGGCTGTACTGGGTAGACCAGAGGAACCAGGCCCTGAGGGGTGATCAGTCCTCTATTGGCTGTACTGGGTAGACCAGAGGAACCAGGCTCTGAGGGGTGACCAGTCCTCTATTGGCTGTACTGGGTAGACCAGAGGAACCAGGCTCTGAGGGGTGACCAGTCCTCTACTGGCTGTACTGGGTAGACCAGAGGAACCAGGCTCTGAGGGGTGACCAGTCCTCTTCTGGCTGTACTGGGTAGAGAGGAACCAGGCTCTGAGGGGTGTCCAGTCCTCTACTGGTTGTACTGGGTAGAGAGGAACCAGGCTCTGAGGGGTGACCAGTCCTCTACTGGCTGTACTGGTTAGACCAGAGGAACCAGGCTCTGAGGGGTGACCAGTCCTCTTCTGGTTGTACTGGGTAGAGAGGAACCAGGCTCTGAGGGGTGACCAGTCCTCTACTGGCTGTACTGGTTAGACCAGAGGAACCAGGCTCTGAGGGGTGACCAGTCCTCTACTGGCTGTACTGGGTAGACCAGAGGAACCAGGCTCTGAGGGGTGACCAGTCCTCTACTGACTGTACTGGGTAGACAGGAACCAGGCTCTGAGGGGTGACCAGTCCTCTACTGGCTGTACTGGGTAGACCACAGGAACAAGGCTCTGAGTGGTGACCAGTCCTCTACTGGCTGTACTGGGTAGACCAGAGGAACCAGGCTCTGAGTGGTGACCAGTCCTCTACTGACTGTACTGGGTAGACCAGAGGAACAAGGCTCTGAGGGGTGACCAGTCCTCTACTGGCTGTACTGGGTAGACCAGAGGAACCAGGCTCTGAGGGGTGACCAGTCCTCTTGTGGCTGTACTGGGTAGAGAGGAACCAGGCTCTGAGGGGTGACCAGTCCTCTACTGGCTGTTCTGGTTAGACCAGAGGAACCAGGCTCTGAGGGGTGACCAGTCCTCTACTGACTGTACTGGGTAGACAGGAACCAGGCTCTGAGGGTTGACCAGTCCTCTACTGGCTGTACTGGGTAAACCAGAGGAACCAGGCTCTGAGGGGTGACCAGTCCTCTACTGACTGTACTGGGTAGACCAGAGGAACAAGGCTCTGAGGGGTGACCAGTCCTCTACTGGCTGTACTGGGTAGACCAGAGGAACCAGGCTCTGAGGGGTGAACAGTCCTCTACTGGCTGTACTGGGTAAACCAGAGGAACCAGACTCTGAGGGGTGACCAGTCCTCTACTGGCTGTACTGGGTAGACCAGAGGAAGAAGGCTCTGAGGGGTGACCAGTCCTCTACTGGCTGTATTGGGTAGACCAGAGGAACCAGGCTCTGAGGGGTGACCAGTCCTCTGCTGGCTGTACCATGTAGACCAGAGGAACCATGCTCTGAGGGGTGACCAGTCCTCTACTGGCTGTACTGGGTAGACCAGAGGAACTAGGCTCTGAGGGGTGACCAGCCCTCTACTGGCTTTACTGGGTAGACCAGAGGAACCAGGCTCTGAGGGGTGACCAGTCCTCTACTGGCTGTACTGGGTAGAGAGGAACCAGGCTCTGAGGGGTGACCAGTCCTCTACTGGCTGTACTGGGTAGACCAGAGGAACCAGGCTCTGAGGGGTGACCAGTCCTCTACTGGCTGTACTGGGTAGACCAGAGGAACCAGGCCCTGAGGGGTGACCAGTCCTCTACTGGCTGTACTGGATAGACCAGAGGAACCAGGCTCTGAGGGGTGACCAGTCCTCTACTGGCTGTACTGGGTAGAGCAGAGGAACCAGACCCTGAGGGGTGATCAGTCCTCTATTGGCTGTACTGGGTAGACCAGAGGAACCAGGCTCTGAGGGGTGACCAGTCCTCTATTGGCTGTACTGGGTAGACCAGAGGAACCAGGCTCTGAGGGGTGACCAGTCCTCTTCTGGCTGTACTGGGTAGAGAGGAACCAGGCTCTGAGGGGTGACCAGTCCTCTACTGGTTAGACCAGAGGAACCAGGCTCTGAGGGGTGACCAGTCCTCTACTGGCTGTACTGGGTAGACCAGAGGAACCAGGCTCTGAGGGGTGACCAGTCCTCTACTGACTGTACTGGGTAGGCAGGAACCAGGCTCTGAGGGGTGACCAGTCCTCTACTGGCTGTACTGGGTAGACCAGAGGAACAAGGCTCTGAGGGGTGACCAGTCCTCTACTGGCTGTACTGGGTAGACCAGAGGAACCAGGCTCTGAGGGGTGACCAGTCCTCTTCTGGCTGTACTGGTTAGACCAGAGGAACCAGGCTCTGAGGGGTGACCAGTCCTCTACTGGCTGTACTGGGTAGAGAGGAACCAGGCTCTGAGGGGTGACCAGTCCTCTACTGGCTGTACTGGGTAGAGAGAAACCAGGCTCTGAGGGGTGACCAGTCCTCTACTGGCTGTACTGGGTAGAGAGGAACCAGGCTCTGAGGGGTGACCAGTCCTCTACTGGCTGTACTGGTTAGACCAGAGGAACCAGGCTCTGAGGGGTGACCAGTCCTCTACTGGCTGTACTGGGTAGACCAGAGGAACCAGGCTCTGAGGGGTGACCAGTCCTCTACTGACTGTACTGGGTAGACAGGAACCAGGCTCTGAGGGGTGACCAGTCCTCTACTGGCTGTACTGGGTAGACCAGAGGAACAAGGCTCTGAGGGGTGACCAGTCCTCTACTGGCTGTACTGGGTAGACCAGAGGAACCAGGCTCTGAGGGGTGACCAGTCCTCTACTGACTGTACTGGGTAGACAGGAGCCAGGCTCTGAGGGGTGACCAGTCCTCTACTGGCTGTACTGGGTAGACCAGAGGAACAAGGCTCTGAGTGGTGACCAGTTCTCTACTGGCTGTACTGGGTAGACCAGAGGAACCAGGCTCTGAGGGGTGACCAGTCCTCTTCTGGCTGTACTGGGTAGAGAGGAACCAGGCTCTGAGGGGTGACCAGTCCTCTACTGGCTGTACTGGGTAGACCAGAGGAACCAGGCCCTGAGGGGTGATCAGTCCTCTATTGGCTGTACTGGGTAGAGAGGAACCAGGCTCTGAGGGGTGACCAGTCCTCTACTGGCTGTACTGGGTAGAGAGGAACCAGGCTCTGAGGGGTGACCAGTCCTCTACTGGCTGTTCTGGGTAGAGAGGAACCAGGCTCTGAGGGGTGACCAGTCCTCTACTGGCTGTACTGGGTAGACCAGAGGAACCAGGCTCTGAGGGGTGACCAGTCCTCTACTGGCTGTACTGGGTAGAGAGGAACCAGGCTCTGAGGGGTGACCAGTCCTCTACTGGCTGTACTGGGTAGACCAGAGGAACCAGGCTCTGAGGGGTGACCAGTCCTCTACTGGCTGTACTGGGTAGACCAGAGGAACCAGGCCCTGAGGGGTGATCAGTCCTCTATTGGCTGTACTGGGTAGAGAGGAACCAGGCTCTGAGGGGTGACCAGTCCTCTACTGGCTGTACTGGGTAGACCAGAGGAACCAGGCTCTGAGGGGTGACCAGTCCTCTACTGGCTGTACTGGGTAGACCAGAGGAACCAGGCCCTGAGGGGTGATCAGTCCTCTATTGGCTGTACTGGGTAGAGAGGAACCAGGCTCTGAGGGGTGACCAGTCCTCTACTGGCTGTACTGGGTAGAGAGGAACCAGGCTCTGAGGGGTGACCAGTCCTCTACTGGCTGTACTGGATAGACCAGAGGAACCAGGCTCTGAGGGGTGACCAGTCCTCTACTGGCTGTACTGGGTAGACCAGAGGAACCAGGCCCTGAGGGGTGATCAGTCCTCTATTGGCTGTACTGGGTAGACCAGAGGAACCAGGCTCTGAGGGGTGACCAGTCCTCTATTGGCTGTACTGGGTAGACCAGAGGAACCAGGCTCTGAGGGGTGACCAGTCCTCTTCTGGCTGTACTGGGTAGAGAGGAACCAGGCTCTGAGGGGTGACCAGTCCTCTACTGGCTGTACTGGGTAGACCAGAGGAACCAGGCTCTGAGGGGTGACCAGTCCTCTACTGGCTGTACTGGGTAGACCAGAGGAACCAGGCCCTGAGGGGTGATCAGTCCTCTATTGGCTGTACTGGGTAGAGAGGAACCAGGCTCTGAGGGGTGACCAGTCCTCTACTGGCTGTACTGGGTAGAGAGGAACCAGGCTCTGAGGGGTGACCAGTCCTCTACTGGCTGTACTGGATAGACCAGAGGAACCAGGCTCTGAGGGGTGACCAGTCCTCTACTGGCTGTACTGGGTAGACCAGAGGAACCAGGCCCTGAGGGGTGATCAGTCCTCTATTGGCTGTACTGGGTAGACCAGAGGAACCAGGCTCTGAGGGGTGACCAGTCCTCTATTGGCTGTACTGGGTAGACCAGAGGAACCAGGCTCTGAGGGGTGACCAGTCCTCTTCTGGCTGTACTGGGTAGAGAGGAACCAGGCTCTGAGGGGTGACCAGTCCTCTACTGGCTGTTCTGGTTAGACCAGAGGAACCAGGCTCTGAGGGGTGACCAGTCCTCTACTGACTGTACTGGGTAGACCAGAGGATCCAGGCTCTGAGGGGTGACCTGTCCTCTACTGGCTGTACTGGGTAGAGAGGAACCAGGCTCTGAGGGGTGACCAGTCCTCTACTGGCTGTACTGGGTAGAGAGGAACCAGGCTCTGAGGAGTGACCAGTCCTCTACTGGCTGTACTGGATAGACCAGAGGAACCAGGCTCTGAGGGGTGACCAGTCCTCTACTGGCTGTACTGGGTAGACCAGAGGAACCAGGCTCTGAGGGGTGACCAGTCCTCTACTGGCTGTACTGGGTAGACCAGAGGAACCAGGCTCTGAGGGGTGACCAGTCCTCTACTGGCTGTACTGGGTAGAGAGGAACCAGGCTCTGAGGGGTGACCAGTCCTCTACTGGCTGTACTGGGTAGAGAGAAACCAGGCTCTGAGGGGTGACCAGTCCTCTACTGGCTGTACTGGGTAGACAAAATGAACCAGGCCCTGAGGGGGGATCAGTCCTCTATTGGCTGTACTGGGTAGACCAGAGGAGCCAGGCTCTGAGGGGTGACCAGTCCTCTACTGGCTGTACTGGGTAGACAAAATGAACCAGGCTCTGAGGGGTGACCAGTCCTCTACTGGCTGTACTGGGTAGAGAGGAACCAGCCTCTGAGGGGTGACCAGTCCTCTACTGACTGTACTGGGTAGACAGGAACCAGGCTCTGAGGGGTGACCAGTCCTCTACTGGCTGTACTGGGTAGACCAGAGGAACAAGGCTCTGAGGGGTGACCAGTCCTCTACTGGCTGTACTGGGTAGAGCAGAGGAACCAGGCTCTGAGGGGTGAACAGTCCTCTACTGGCTGTACTGGGTAAACCAGAGGAACCAGACTCTGAGGGGTGACCAGTCCTCTACTGGCTGTACTGGGTAGACCAGAGGAACAAGGCTCTGAGGGGTGACCAGTCCTCTACTGGCTGTACTGGGTAGACCAGAGGAACCAGGCTCTGAGGGGTGACCAGTCCTCTGCTGGCTGTACCATGTAGACCAGAGGAACCATGCTCTGAGGGGTGACCAGTCCTCTACTGGCTGTACTGGGTAGACCAGAGGAACTAGGCTCTGAGGGGTGACCAGCCCTCTACTGGCTTTACTGGGTAGACCAGAGGAACCAGGCTCTGAGGGGTGACCAGTCCTCTACTGGCTGTACTGGGTAGAGAGGAACCAGGCTCTGAGGGGTGACCAGTCCTCTACTGGCTGTACTGGGTAGACCAGAGGAACCAGGCTCTGAGGGGTGACCAGTCCTCTACTGGCTGTACTGGGTAGACCAGAGGAACCAGGCCCTGAGGGGTGACCAGTCCTCTACTGGCTGTACTGGATAGACCAGAGGAACCAGGCTCTGAGGGGTGACCAGTCCTCTACTGGCTGTACTGGGTAGACCAGAGGAACCAGGCCCTGAGGGGTGATCAGTCCTCTATTGGCTGTACTGGGTAGACCAGAGGAACCAGGCTCTGAGGGGTGACCAGTCCTCTATTGGCTGTACTGGGTAGACCAGAGGAACCAGGCTCTGAGGGGTGACCAGTCCTCTTCTGGCTGTACTGGGTAGAGAGGAACCAGGCTCTGAGGGGTGACCAGTCCTCTACTGGCTGTTCTGGTTAGACCAGAGGAACCAGGCTCTGAGGGGTGACCAGTCCTCTACTGACTGTACTGGGTAGACAGGAACCAGTCTCTGAGGGGTGACCAGTCCTCTACTGGTTAGACCAGAGGAACCAGGCTCTGAGGGGTGACCAGTCCTCTACTGGCTGTACTGGGTAGACAGGAACCAGTCTCTGAGGGGTGACCAGTCCTCTACTGGTTAGACCAGAGGAACCAGGCTCTGAGGGGTGACCAGTCCTCTACTGGCTGTACTGGGTAGGCAGGAACCAGGCTCTGAGGGGTGACCAGTCCTCTACTGGCTGTACTGGGTAGACCAGAGGAACAAGGCTCTGAGTGGTGACCAGTCCTCTACTGGCTGTACTGGGTAGAGAGAAACCAGGCTCTGAGGGGTGACCAGTCCTCTACTGGCTGTACTGGGTAGACCAGAGGAACCAGGCTCTGAGGGGTGACCAGTCCTCTATTGGCTGTACTGGGTAGACCAGAGGAACCAGGCTCTGAGGGGTGACCAGTCCTCTATTGGCTGTACTGGGTAGACCAGAGGAACCAGGCTCTGAGGGGTGACCAGTCCTCTTCTGGCTGTACTGGGTAGAGAGGAACCAGGCTCTGAGGGGTGACCAGTCCTCTACTGGCTGTTCTGGTTAGACCAGAGGAACCAGGCTCTGAGGGGTGACCAGTCCTCTACTGACTGTACTGGGTAGACCAGAGGATCCAGGCTCTGAGGGGTGACCTGTCCTCTACTGGCTGTACTGGGTAGAGAGGAACCAGGCTCTGAGGGGTGACCAGTCCTCTACTGGCTGTACTGGGTAGAGAGAAACCAGGCTCTGAGGGGTGACCAGTCCTCTACTGGCTGTACTGGGTAGACAAAATGAACCAGGCCCTGAGGGGTGATCAGTCCTCTATTGGCTGTACTGGGTAGACCAGAGGAGCCAGGCTCTGAGGGGTGACCAGTCCTCTACTGGCTGTACTGGGTAGACCAGAGGAACCAGGCTCTGAGGGGTGACCAGTCCTCTACTGGCTGTACTGGGTAGACCAGAGGAACCAGGCTCTGAGGGGTGACCAGTCCTCTACTGACTGTACTGGGTAGACAGGAACCAGGCTCTGAGGGGTGACCAGTCCTCTACTGGCTGTACTGGGTAAACCAGAGGAACCAGGCTCTGAGGGGTGACCAGTCCTCTACTGGCTGTACTGGGTAGACCAGAGGAACCAGGCTCTGAGGGGTGACCAGTCCTCTACTGGCTGTACTGGGTAGACCAGAGGAACCAGGCTCTGAGGGGTGACCAGTCCTCTACTGACTGTACTGGGTAGACAGGAACCAGGCTCTGAGGGGTGACCAGTCCTCTACTGGCTGTACTGGGTAAACCAGAGGAACCAGGCTCTGAGGGGTGACCAGTCCTCTACTGACTGTACTGGGTAGACCAGAGGAACCAGGCTCTGAGGGGTGACCAGTCCTCTGCTGGCTGTACCATGTAGACCAGAGGAACCATGCTCTGAGGGGTGACCAGTCCTCTACTGGCTGTACTGGGTAGACCAGAGGAACTAGTCTCTGAGGGGTGACCAGCCCTCTACTGGCTTTACTGGGTAGACCAGAGGAACCAGGCTCTGAGGGGTGACCAGTCCTCTACTGGCTGTACTGGGTAGAGAGGAACCAGGCTCTGAGGGGTGACCAGTCCTCTACTGGCTGTACTGGGTAGACCAGAGGAACCAGGTCCTGAGGGGTGATCAGTCCTCTATTGGCTGTACTGGGTAGACCAGAGGAACCAGGCTCTGAGGGGTGACCAGTCCTCTATTGGCTGTACTGGGTAGACCAGAGGAACCAGGCTCTGAGGGGTGACCAGTCCTCTTCTGGCTGTACTGGGTAGAGAGGAACCAGGCTCTGAGGGGTGACCAGTCCTCTACTGGCTGTTCTGGTTAGACCAGAGGAACCAGGCTCTGAGGGGTGACCAGTCCTCTACTGACTGTACTGGGTAGACCAGAGGATCCAGGCTCTGAGGGGTGACCTGTCCTCTACTGGCTGTACTGGGTAGAGAGGAACCAGGCTCTGAGGGGTGACCAGTCCTCTACTGGCTGTACTGGGTAGAGAGAAACCAGGCTCTGAGGGGTGACCAGTCCTCTTCTGGCTGTACTGGGTAGACCAGAGGAACAAGGCTCTGAGGGGTGACCAGTCCTCTACTGGCTGTACTGGGTAAACCAGAGGAGCCAGGCTCTGAGGGGTGACCAGTCCTCTACTGACTGTACTGGGTAGACCAGAGGAACAAGGCTCTGAGGGGTGACCAGTCCTCTACTGGCTGTACTGGGTAGACCAGAGGAACCAGGCTCTGAGGGGTGACCAGTCCTCTTCTGGCTGTACTGGGTAGAGAGGAACCAGGCTCTGAGGGGTGACCAGTCCTCTACTGGCTGTACTGGGTAGACCAGAGGAACCAGGCTCTGAGGGGTGACCAGTCCTCTACTGACTGTACTGGGTAGACAGGAACCAGGCTCTGAGGGGTGACCAGTCCTCTACTGGCTGTACTGGGTAAACCAGAGGAACCAGGCTCTGAGGGGTGACCAGTCCTCTACTGGCTGTACTGGGTAGACCAGAGGAACCAGGCTCTGAGGTGTGACCAGTCCTCTACTGGCTGTACTGGGTAGACCAGAGGAACCAGGCTCTGAGGGGTGAACAGTCCTCTACTGGCTGTACTGGGTAAACCAGAGGAACCAGACTCTGAGGGGTGACCAGTCCTCTACTGGCTGTACTGGGTATACCAGAGGAACAAGGCTCTGAGGGGTGACCAGTCCTCTACTGGCTGTACTGGGTAGACCAGAGGAACCAGGCTCTGAGGGGTGACCAGTCCTCTACTGGCTGTACTGGGTAGACCAGAGGAACTAGGCTCTGAGGGGTTACCAGCCCTCTACTGGCTTTACTGGGTAGACCAGAGGAACCAGGCTCTGAGGGGTGACCAGTCCTCTACTGGCTGTACTGGGTAGAGAGGAACCAGGCTCTGAGGGGTGACCAGTCCTCTACTGACTGTACTGGGTAGACCAGAGGAACAAGGCTCTGAGGGGTGACCAGTCCTCTACTGGCTGTACTGGGTAGACCAGAGGAACCAGGCTCTGAGGGGTGACCAGTCCTCTACTGACTGTACTGGGTAGAGAGGAACCAGGCTCTGAGGGGTGACCAGTCCTCTACTGGCTGTACTGGGTAGACCAGAGGAACCAGGCTCTGAGGGGTGACCAGTCCTCTACTGGCTGTACTGGGTAGACCAGAGGAACCAGGCTCTGAGGGGTGACCAGTCCTCTTCTGGCTGTACTGGGTAGAGAGGAACCAGGCTCTGAGGGGTGACCAGTCCTCTACTGGCTGTACTGGGTAGACCAGAGGAACCAGGCTCTGAGGGGTGACCAGTCCTCTACTGACTGTACTGGGTAGACAGGAACCAGGCTCTGAGGGGTGACCAGTCCTCTACTGGCTGTACTGGGTAAACCAGAGGAACCAGGCTCTGAGGGGTGACCAGTCCTCTACTGACTGTACTGGGTAGACCAGAGGAACAAGGCTCTGAGGGGTGACCAGTCCTCTACTGGCTGTACTGGGTAGACCAGAGGAACCAGGCTCTGAGGGGTGACCAGTCCTCTACTGGCTGTACTGGGTAGACCAGAGGAACTAGGCTCTGAGGGGTTACCAGCCCTCTACTGGCTTTACTGGGTAGACCAGAGGAACCAGGCTCTGAGGGGTGACCAGTCCTCTACTGGCTGTACTGGGTAGAGAGGAACCAGGCTCTGAGGGGTGACCAGTCCTCTACTGACTGTACTGGGTAGACCAGAGGAACAAGGATCTGAGGGGTGACCAGTCCTCTACTGGCTGTACTGGGTAGACCAGAGGAACCAGGCTCTGAGGGGTGACCAGTCCTCTACTGGCTGTACTGGGTAGACCAGAGGAACCAGGCTCTGAGGGGTGACCAGTCCTCTACTGGCTGTACTGGGTAGAAAGGAACCAGGCTCTGAGGGGTGACCAGTCCTCTACTGGCTGTACTGGGTAGACCAGAGGAACCAGGCTCTGAGGGGTGACCAGTCCTCTACTGGCTGTACTGGGTAGAGAGGAACCAGGCTCTGAGGGGTGACCAGTCCTCTACTGGCTGTACTGGGTAGACCAGAGGAACCAGGCTCTGAGGGGTGACCAGTCCTCTACTGGCTGTACTGGGTAGAGAGGAACCAGGCTCTGAGGGGTGACCAGTCCTCTACTGACTGTACTGGGTAGACAAGAACCAGTCTCTGAGGGGTGACCAGTCCTCTACTGGTTAGACCAGAGGAACCAGGCTCTGAGGGGTGACCAGTCCTCTTCTGGCTGTACTGGTTAGACCAGAGGAACCAGGCTCTGAGGGGTGACCAGTCCTCTACTGGCTGTACTGGGTAGAGAGGAACCAGGCTCTGAGGGGTGACCAGTCCTCTACTGGCTGTACTGGGTAGAGAGAAACCAGGCTCTGAGGGGTGACCAGTCCTCTACTGGCTGTACTGGGTAGAGAGGAACCAGGCTCTGAGGGGTGACCAGTCCTCTACTGGCTGTACTGGGTAGAGAGGAACCAGGCTCTGAGGAGTGACCAGTCCTCTACTGGCTGTACTGGATAGACCAGAGGAACCAGGCTCTGAGGGGTGACCAGTCCTCTACTGGCTGTACTGGGTAGACCAGAGGAACCAGGCCCTGAGGGGTGATCAGTCCTCTATTGGCTGTACTGGGTAGACCAGAGGAACCAGGCTCTGAGGGGTGACCAGTCCTCTTCTGGCTGTACTGGGTAGAGAGGAATCAGGCTCTGAGGGGTGACCAGTCCTCTACTGGCTGTACTGGGTAGACCAGAGGAACCAGGCTCTGAGGGGTGACCAGTCCTCTACTGGCTGTACTGGGTAGACCAGAGGAACCAGGCTCTGAGGGGTGACCAGTCCTCTACTGACTGTACTGGGTAGACAGGAACCAGGCTCTGAGGGGTGACCAGTCCTCTACTGGCTGTACTGGGTAGACCAGAGGAACAAGGCTCTGAGTGGTGACCAGTCCTCTACTGGCTGTACTGGGTAGACCAGAGGAACCAGGCTCTGAGTGGTGATCAGTCCTCTATTGGCTGTACTGGGTAGACCAGAGGAACCAGGCCCTGAGGGGTGATCAGTCCTCTATTGGCTGTACTGGGTAGACCAGAGGAACAAGGCTCTGAGTGGTGACCAGTCCTCTACTGGCTGTACTGGGTAGACCAGAGGAACCAGGCTCTGAGGGGTGACCAGTCCTCTACTGGCTGTACTGGGTAGACCAGAGGAACCAGGCCCTGAGGGGTGATCAGTCCTCTATTGGCTGTACTGGGTAGAGAGGAACCAGGCTCTGAGGGGTGACCAGTCCTCTACTGGCTGTACTGGGTAGAGAGGAACCAGGCTCTGAGGGGTGACCAGTCCTCTACTGGCTGTACTGGGTAGACCAGAGGAACCAGGCTCTTAGGGGTGACCAGTCCTCTACTGGCTGTACTGGGTAGACCAGAGGAACCAGGCTCTGAGGGGTGACCAGTCCTCTACTGGCTGTACTGGATAGACCAGAGGAACCAGGCTCTGAGGGGTGACCAGTCCTCTACTGGCTGTACTGGGTAGACCAGAGGAACCAGGCCCTGAGGGGTGATCAGTCCTCTATTGGCTGTACTGGGTAGACCAGAGGAACCAGGCTCTGAGGGGTGACCAGTCCTCTATTGGCTGTACTGGGTAGACCAGAGGAACCAGGCTCTGAGGGTGACCAGTCCTCTTCTGGCTGTACTGGGTAGAGAGGAACCAGGCTCTGAGGGGTGACCAGTCCTCTACTGGCTGTTCTGGTTAGACCAGAGGAACCAGGCTCTGAGGGGTGACCAGTCCTCTACTGACTGTACTGGGTAGACCAGAGGATCCAGGCTCTGAGGGGTGACCTGTCCTCTACTGGCTGTACTGGGTAGAGAGGAACCAGGCCCTGAGGGGTGACCAGTCCTCTACTGGCTGTACTGGGTAGAGAAAACCAGGCTCTGAGGGGTGACCAGTCCTCTTCTGGCTGTACTGGATAGACCAGAGGAACCAGGCTCTGAGGGGTGACCAGTCCTCTACTGGCTGTACTGGGTAGACCAAAGGAACCAGGCCCTGAGGGGTGATCAGTCCTCTATTGGCTGTACTGGGTAGACCAGAGGAACCAGGCTCTGAGGGGTGACCAGTCCTCTACTGGCTGTACTGGGTAGACCAGAGGAACCAGGCTCTGAGGGGTGACCAGTCCTCTACTGGCTGTACTGGGTAGACCAGAGGAACCAGGCTCTGAGGGGTGAACAGTCCTCTACTGGCTGTACTGGGTAGACCAGAGGAACCAGGCTCTGAGGGGTGACCAGTCCTCTGCTGGCTGTACCATGTAGACCAGAGGAACCATGCTCTGAGGGGTGACCAGTCCTCTACTGGCTGTACTGGGTAGACCAGAGGAACTAGGCTCTGAGGGGTGACCAGCCCTCTACTGGCTTTACTGGGTAGACCAGAGGAACCAGGCTCTGAGGGGTGACCAGTCCTCTACTGGCTGTACTGGGTAGAGAGGAACCAGGCTCTGAGGGGTGACCAGTCCTCTACTGACTGTACTGGGTAGACCAGAGGAACAAGGCTCTGAGGGGTGACCAGTCCTCTACTGGCTGTACTGGGTAGACCAGAGGAACCAGGCTCTGAGGTGTGACCAGTCCTCTTCTGGCTGTACTGGTTAGAGAGGAACCAGGCTCTGAGGGGTGACCAGTCCTCTACTGGCTGTACTGGGTAGAGAGGAACCAGGCTCTGAGGGGTGACCAGTCCTCTACTGGCTGTACTGGTTAGACCAGAGGAACCAGGCTCTGAGGGGTGACCAGTCCTCTACTGGCTGTTCTGGTTAGACCAGAGGAACCAGGCTCTGAGGGGTGACCAGTCCTCTACTGACTGTACTGGGTAGACCAGAGTATCCAGGCTCTGAGGGGTGACCTGTCCTCTACTGGCTGTACTGGGTAGAGAGGAACCAGGCCCTGAGGGGTGACCAGTCCTCTACTGGCTGTACTGGGTAGAGAAAACCAGGCTCTGAGGGGTGACCAGTCCTCTTCTGGCTGTACTGGATAGACCAGAGGAACCAGGCTCTGAGGGGTGACCAGTCCTCTACTGGCTGTACTGGGTAGACCAAAGGAACCAGGCCCTGAGGGGTGATCAGTCCTCTATTGGCTGTACTGGGTAGACCAGAGGAACCAGGCTCTGAGGGGTGACCAGTCCTCTACTGGCTGTACTGGGTAGACCAGAGGAACCAGGCTCTGAGGGGTGACCAGTCCTCTACTGACTGTACTGGGTAGACAGGAACCAGGCTCTGAGGGGTGACCAGTCCTCTACTGGCTGTACTGGGTAAACCAGAGGAGCCAGGCTCTGAGGGGTGACCAGTCCTCTACTGGCTGTACTGGGTAAAACAGAGGAACCAGGCTCTGAGGGGTTACCAGTCCTCTACTGACTGTACTGGGTAGACCAGAGGAACAAGGCTCTGAGGGGTGACCAGTCCTCTACTGGCTGTACTGGGTAGACCAGAGGAACCAGGCTCTGAGGGGTGAACAGTCCTCTACTGGCTGTACTGGGTAGACCAGAGGAACCAGGCTCTGAGGGGTGACCAGTCCTCTGCTGGCTGTACCATGTAGACCAGAGGAACCATGCTCTGAGGGGTGACCAGTCCTCTACTGGCTGTACTGGGTAGACCAGAGGAACTAGGCTCTGAGGGGTGACCAGCCCTCTACTGGCTTTACTGGGTAGACCAGAGGAACCAGGCTCTGAGGGGTGACCAGTCCTCTACTGGCTGTACTGGGTAGAGAGGAACCAGGCTCTGAGGGGTGACCAGTCCTCTACTGACTGTACTGGGTAGACCAGAGGAACAAGGCTCTGAGGGGTGACCAGTCCTCTACTGGCTGTACTGGGTAGACCAGAGGAACCAGGCTCTGAGGTGTGACCAGTCCTCTTCTGGCTGTACTGGGTAGAGAGGAACCAGGCTCTGACGGGTGACCAGTCCTCTACTGGCTGTACTGGTTAGACCAGAGGAACCAGGCTCTGAGGGGTGACCAGTCCTCTACTGACTGTACTGGGTAGACCAGAGGAACAAGGCTCTGAGGGGTGACCAGTCCTCTACTGGCTGTACTGGGTAGACCACAGGAACCAGGCTCTGAGGGGTGACCAGTCCTCTACTGGCTGTACTGGGTAGACCAGAGGAACCAGGCCATGAGGGGTGACCAGTCCTCTACTGGCTGTACTGGGTAGACCAGAGGAACCAGGCTCTGAGGGGTGACCAGTCCTCTACTGACTGTACTGGGTAGACAGGAACCAGGCTCTGAGGGGTGACCAGTCCTCTACTGGCTGTACTGGGTAATCCAGAGGACCCAGGCTCTGAGGGGTGACCAGTCCTCTAGAGGAAACAGGCTCTGAGGGGTGACCAGTCCTCTACTGGCTGTACTGGGTAGACCAGAGGAACCAGGCTCTGAGGGGTGACCAGTCCTCTACTGGCTGTACTGGGTAGACCAGAGCAACCAGGCTCTGAGGGGTGACCAGTCCTCTACTGGCTGTACTGGGTAGAGAGGAACCAGGCTCTGAGGAGTGACCAGTCCTCTACAGGCTGTACTGGGTTGACCAGAGGAACCAGGCTCTGAGGGGTGACCAGTCCTCTACTGGCTGTACTGGGTAGACCAGAGGAACCAGGCTCTGAGGGGTGACCAGTCCTCTACTGGCTGTACTGGGTAGACCAGAGGAACCAGGCTCTGAGGGGTGACCAGTCCTCTACTGGCTGTACTGGGTAGACCAGAGGAACCAGGCTCTGAGGGGTGACCAGTCCTCTACTGGCTGTACTGGGTAGACCTGAGCAACCAGGCTCTGAGGGGTGACCAGTCCTCTACTGGCTGTACTGGGTAGACCTGAGGAACCAGGCTCTGAGGGGTGACCAGTCCTCTACTGGCTGTACTGGGTAGACCTGAGCAACCAGGCTCTGAGGGGTGAGCAGTCCTCTAATGGCTAAACTTGGTAGAGATGAACCAGGCTCTGAGGGGTGACCAGTCCTCTACTGGCTGTACTGGGTAGACCAGAGGAACCAGGCTCTGAGGGGTGACCAGTCCTCTACTGGCTGTACTGGGTAGAGAGGAACCAGGCTCTGAGGGGTGACCAGTCCTCTTCTGGCTGTACTGGGTAGACCAGAGGAACCAGGCTCTGAGGGTGACCAGTCCTCTACTGGCTGTACTGGGTAGACCAGAGGAACCAGGCTCTGAGTGGTGACCAGTCCTCTACTGGCTGTACTGGGTAGAGAGGAACCAGGCTCTGAGGGGTGACCAGTCCTCTACTGGCTGTACTGGGTAGAGAGGAACCAGGCTCTGAGGGGTGACCAGTCCTCTACTGGATGTACTGGGTAGACCAGAGGAACCAGGCTCTGAGGGGTGACCAGTCCTCTACTGGCTGTACTGGGTAGACCAGAGGAACCAGGCTCTGAGGGGTGACCAGTCCTCTACTGGCTGTACTGGGTAGACCAGAGGAACCAGGCTCTGAGGGGTGACCAGTCCTCTACTGACTGTACTGGGTAGACCAGAGGAACCAGGCTCTGAGGGGTGACCAGTCCTCCACTGACTGTACTGGGTAGACCAGAGGAACCAGGCTCTGAGGGGTGACCAGTCCTCCACTGACTGTACTTGGTAGACCAGAGGAACCAGGCTCTGAGGGGTGACCAGTCCTCTACTGGCTGTACTGGGTAGAGAGGAACCAGGCTCTGAGGGGTGACCAGTCCTCTACTGGCTGTACTGGGTAGACCAGAGGAACCAGGCTCTGAAGGGTGACCAGTCCTCTACTGGCTGTACTGGGTAGAGAGGAACCAGGCTCTGAGGGGTGACCAGTCCTACACTGGCTGTACTGTGTAGACCAGAGGAACCAGGCTCTGAGGGGTGACCAGTCCTCTACTGGCTGTACTGGGTAGACCAGAGGAACAAGGCTCTGAGGGGTGACCAGTCCTCTACTGGCTGTACTGGGTAGAGAGGAACCAGGCTCTGAGGGGTGACCAGTCCTCTACTGGCTGTACTGGTTAGACCAGAGGAACCAGGCTCTGAGGGGTGACCAGTCCTCTACTGGCTGTACTGGGTAGACCAGAGGAACCAGGCTCTGAGGGGTGACCAGTCCTCTACTGGCTGTACTGGGTAGAGAGGAACCAGGCTCTGAGGGGTGAACAGTCCTCTACTGGCTGTACTGGGTAGAGAGGAACCAGGCTCTGAGGGGTGACCAGTCCTCTACTGGCTGTACTGGGTAGACCAGAGGAACCAGGCTCTGAGGGGTGACCAGTCCTCTACTGGCTGTACTGGTTAGACCAGAGGAACCAGGCTCTGAGGGGTGACCAATCCTCTACTGGCTGTACTGGAAAGACCAGAGGAACCAGGCTCTGAGGGGTGACCAGTCCTCTAATGGCTATACTTGGTAGAGAGGAACCAGGTTCTGAGGGGTGGCCAGTCCTCTACTGGCTGTACTGGGTAGAGAGGAACCAGGCTCTGAGGGGTGAACAGTCCTCTACTGGCTGTACTGGGTAGACCAGAGGAACCAGGCTCTGAGGGGTGACCAGTCCTCTACTGGCTGTACTGGGTAGACCAGAGGAACCAGGCTCTGAGGGGTGACCAGTCCTCTACTGGCTGTACTGGGTAGACCAGAGGAACCAGGCTCTGAGGGGTGACCAGTCCTCTACTGGCTGTACTGGGTAGAGAGGACCAGGCTCTGAGGGGTGACCAGTCCTCTACTGGCTGTACTGGGTAGAGAGGAACCAGGCTCTGAGGGGTGACCAGTCCTCTACTGGCTGTACTGGGTAGACCAGAGGAACCAGGCTCTGAGGGGTGACCAGTCCTCTACTGGCTGTACTGGGTAGACCAGAGGAACCAGGCTCTGAGGGGTGACCAGTCCTCTACTGGTTGTACTGGGTAGACCAGAGGAACCAGGCTCTGAGGGGTGACCAGTCCTCTACTGGCTGTACTGGGTAGACCAGAGGAACCAGGCTCTGAGGGTTTACCAGTCCTCTACTGGCTGTACTGGGTAGACCAGAGGAACCAGGCTCTGAGGGGTGACCAGTCCTCTACTGGCTGTACTGGGTAGAGAGGAACCAGGCTCTGAGGGGTGACCAGACCTCTACTGGCTGTACTGGGTAGAGAGGAACCAGGCTCTGAGGGGTGACTAGTCCTCTTCTGCCTGTGCCGGGTGGAGATTATTACAGAACATGGCCAAGATGTTCAAATGTTCATAGATGACCAGCAGGGTCAAATAATAATAATCACAGTAGTTGTCGAGGGTGCAACAGGTCAGAATCTCAGGAGTAAATGTCAGTTGGCTTTTCATAGCCGATCATTCAGAGTTAGAGACAGCAGGTGCTGTGGAGGGAGAAAAGGAGAGTTGAAAACAGCAGGTGTGGGACAGGTAGCACGTCCGGTGAACAGTTCAGGGTTCCATAGCCGCAGGCAGAACAGTTGAATCTGGAGCAGCAGCACAACCAGGTGGACTGGGGACAGCAAGGAGTCATCAGGCCAGATCGTGCTGAGGCATGGTCCTAGGGCTCAGGTCCTCCGAGAGAAGAGAGAGAGGGAGACCTCACTAAAGCTCTTGTGGCTGAATGGAAGCAAGTCCCCACAGCAATGTTCCATCATCTAGTGGAAAGCCTTCCCAGAATAGTGGAGGCTGTTATAGCAGCAATGTTCCATCATCTAGTGGAAAGCCTTCCCAGAATAGTAGAGGCTGTATTGTTTCTACCTAATGTGAGATAATAGCAGGTGTCCACATACTTTTGGTCATGTAGTGTTTCTACCTAATGTTAGATAATAGCAGGTGTCCACATACTTTTGGTCATGTAGTGTTTCTACCTAATGTTAGATAATAGCAGGTGTCCACATACTTTTGGTCATGTAGTGTTTCTACCTAATGTTAGATATTAGCAGGTGTCCACATACTTTTGGTCATGTATTGTTTCTACCTAATGTTAGATAATAGCAGGTGTCCACATACTTTTGGTCATGTAGTGTTTCTACCTAATGTTAGATAATAGCAGGTGTCCACATACTTTTGGTCATGTAGTGTATAAATCTCATGATTCAATGATTATTTAATTATCACTATCTCACTATCTTTATTTAATTTTTACACCAGATGGACTCAAAGAACAGCTGAGTAAGTAGTGTGTCTTTGTTTTCATGTTCTAGTACCCATAATACATCATGTTTTATCTACTGTCTACAAAGGAGGTCAGAATAGAGATAATGTAGTCTGTCTTCATGTTCTAGTACCCATAATACATCATGTTTTATCTTCTGTCTACAGAGGATGTCACAAGAGAGAGGGGTGAGTTGCACAACTGCATGTATTTCATTGATTTAAGTGAAAACACTTTCCTTAAAAAATATATACACTATATATTACACTGATTAACTACACTGTATGTGGACAACTTCAAAATAGTGGATTTCGCTATTTCAGCCATACCCGTTGCTGGCTGGTGTATAAAATCAAGCACACAGCCATGCAATCTCCATAGACAAACATTGTCAGTAGAATGGCCTTACTGAAGAGCTCAGTGACTTTCAACGTGGCACCGTCATACGATGCCACCTTTCCAACAAGTCAGTTCGTCAAATTTCTGCCCTGCTAGAGCTGCCCTGGTCAAGTGTAAGTGCTGTTATTGTGGAGTGGAAACATCTAGGACAAAAAATGTGTCAGCCATTTAGTGGTAGGCCACAGAATCTCACAGGATGGGACCGCCAAGTGTTGAAGCGCCTACAAATCATCTGTCCTCGGTTACAACACTCACTACAGAGTTCCAACCTGCCTCTGGCAAGTGCTGTACAGAAACCCAACCTAAAACCCCAAACAGCAAGCCATGCAGGTGTAGAAGCACGGTGGCTAGGAAAAACTCCCTAGAAAGGCCAAAACCTAGGAAGAAACCTAGAGAGGAACCAGGCTCTGAGGGGTGGCCAGTCCTCTACTGGCTGTACTGGGTAGAGAGGAACCAGGCTCTGAGGGGTGACCAGTCCTCTACTGTCTATACTGGGTAGAGAGGAACCAGGCTCTGATGGGTGGCCAGTCCTCTACTGGCTGTACTGGGTAGACCAGAGGAACCAGGCTCTGAGGGGTGACCAGTCCTCTACTGGCTGTACTGTGTAAACCAGAGGAACCAGGCTCTGAGGGGGGACCAGTCCTCAACTGGCTGTACTGGGTAGAGAGGAACCAGGCTCTGAGGGGTGACCAGTCCTCTACTGGCTGTACTGGGTGGAGATTATAACAACATGGCCAAGATATTCAAATGTTCATAAATGACCAGCAGGGTCAAATAATAATAATCACAGTGGTTGTAGAGGGTGCAACAGGTCAGCACCTCAGGTGTAAAGGTCAGTTGGCTTTTCATAGCCGATCATTCAGAGTTACTCCTGCTGTCTCTAGAGAGTTGAAAACAGCAGGTCTGTGACAGGTAGCTCGTCGGGTGAACAGGTCAGGGTTCCATAGCCGCAGGCAGAACAGTTGAAACTGGAGCAGCAGCACAACCAGGTGGACTGGGGGACAGCAAGGAGTCATCAGGCCAGATAGTCCTGAGGCATGGTCCTAGGGCTCAGGTCCTCTGAGAGAAGAGAGAGAGGGAGACCTCACTAATGCTCTTGTGGCTGAATGGAAGCAAGTCCCCACAGCAATGTTCCATCATCTAGTGGAAGCCTTCCCAGAATAGTGGAGGCTGTTATAGCAGCAAAGGGGGAACAACTCCATATTAATGCCTTCCAAGAATAGTGGAGGCTGTTATAGCAGCAAAGGGGGGTCCAACTCCATATTAATGCCTTCCCAGAATAGTGGAGGCTGTTATAGCAGCAAAGGGGGACCAACTCCATATTAATGCCTTCCCAGAATAGTGGAGGCTGTTACAGCTGCAAAGGGGGACCAACTCCATATTAATGACTTCCCTGAAGAGTGGAGGCTGTTACAGCAGCAAAGGGGGACCAACTCCATATTAATGCCCATGATTTTGGAATGAGATGTTCAATGAGCAGGTGTCCACATACTTTTGGTCATGTAGTGTTTCTACCTAATGTTAGATAATAGCAGGGGTCCACATACTTTTGATCATGTAGTGTTTCTACCTAATGTTAGATAATAGCAGGTGTCCACATACTTTTGGTCATGTAGTGTATAAATCTCATGATTCAATGATTATTTAATTATCACTATCTCACTATCTTTATTTAATTTTTACAGATGAACTCAAAGAAAAGCTGAGTAAGTAGTGTGTGTGTGTGTGTGTGTGTGTGTGTGTGTGTTTGTGCATTGTCATGGTTTTAAGGTTTGCTCACCAACATGTGTGTTCTGACTGACTATCTGTTCTTGTCCTCAGGGAAAGCTGAAGAGACCATCCAATCCCTCTCCACCTCTCCAGATGGTCAACAGAAAACACAGACTCCTTCCCAAAGTAATCAGTCTTTATGATTCTAATGTTTCCTAGAATTACTGGTCAGTTTATTATCTCTATCTGTCTCTCTCTCTGTCTGGTCAGTTTATTATCTCTATCTGTCTCTCTGTCTGGTCAGTTTATTATCTCTCTCTGTCTGGTCAGTTTATTATCTCTGTCTCTCTCTCTGTCTGGTCAGTTTATTATCTCTGTCTCTCTCTCTGTCTGGTCAGTTTATTATCTCTCTCTGTCTGGTCAGTTTATTATCTCTGTCTCTCTCTCTGTCTGGTCAGTTTATTATCTCTCTCTGTCTGGTCAGTTTATTATCTCTGTCTCTCTCTCTGTCTGGTCAGTTTATTATCTCTATCTATCTCTCTCTCTGTTTGGTCAGTTTATTATCTCTCTCTGTTTGGTCAGTTTATTATCTCTGTCTCTCTCTCTGTCTGGTCAGTTTATTATCTCTATCTATCTCTCTCTCTGTCTGGTCAGTTTATTATCTCTATCTGTCTCTCTCTCTGTCTGGTCAGTTTATTATCTCTATCTGTCTCTCTCTCTGTCTGGTCAGTTTATTATCTCTATCTGTCTCTCTCTCTGTCTGGTCAGTTTATTATCTCTATCTGTCTCTCTCTCTCTCTGGTCAGTTTATTATCTCTATCTGTCTCTCTCTCTGTCTGGTCAGTTTATTATCTCTATCTGTCTCTCTCTCTGTCTGGTCAGTTTATTCTGATGTTCCTTCATCATTTCTGTCTTTATTAGAGTCTGAGGGGACTGAAGGGATGGAAATGGAGTCTTTACCAGGGAGGAAGTCTGGTCCTGGTTCAGTGAGGAAGTCTGCTCCTGAGATGAAGCCTTTACTGGGTCCTGGACCACAGAAGGATGAGCTGGATGAGCTGGAGAGGGGAGGAAGAGTTTAGTTACTATAGACTATAACTATAGAGAGACTATAACTATAGAGCTGAGTTACTATAGAGAGACTATAACTATGGAGAGATTATAACTATAGAGCTGAGTTACTATAGAGAGACTATAACTATAGAGCTGAGTTACTATAGAGAGACTATAACTATAGAGCTGAGTTACTATAGAGAGACTATAACTATAGAGAGACTATAACTATAGAGAGACGATAACTATAGAGAGACGATAACTATAGAGAGACTATAACTATAGAGAGACTATAACTATAGAGCTGAGTTACTATAGAGAGACTATAACTATAGAGCTGAGTTACTATAGAGAGACTATAACTATAGAGAGACTATAACTATAGAGAGACTATAACTATAGAGCTGAGTTACTATAGAGAGACTATAACTATAGAGCTGAGTTACTATAGAGAGACTATAACTATAGAGCTGAGTTACTATAGAGAGACTATAACTATAGAGCTGAGTTACTATAGAGAGACTATAACTATAGAGCTGAGTTACTATAGAGAGACTATAACTATAGAGCTGAGTTACTATAGAGAGACTATAACTATAGAGAGACTATAACTATAGAGAGACTATAACTATAGAGCTGAGTTACTATAGAGAGACTATAACTATAGAGCTGAGTTACTATAGAGAGACTATAACTATAGAGCTGAGTTACTATAGAGAGACTATAACTATAGAGCTGAGTTACTATAGAGAGACTATAACTATAGAGAGACTATAACTATAGAGCTGAGTTACTATAGAGAGACTATAACAATAGAGCTGAGTTACTATAGAGAGACTATAACTATAGAGCTGAGTTACTATAGAGAGACTATAACTATAGAGCTGAGTTACTATAGAGAGACTATAACTATAGAGCTGAGTTACTATAGAGAGACTATAACTATAGAGCTGAATTACTATAGAGAGACTATAACTATAGAGAGACTATAACTATAGAGAGACTATAACTATAGAGCTGAGTTACTATAGAGAGACTATAACTATAGAGCTGAGTTACTATAGAGAGACTATAACTATAGAGAGACTATAACTATAGAGCTGAGTTACTATAGAGAGACTATAACTATAGAGCTGAGTTACTATAGAGAGACTATAACTATAGAGCTGAGTTACTATAGAGAGACTATAACTATAGAGCTGAGTTACTATAGAGAGACTATAACTATAGAGAGACTATAACTATAGAGAGACTATAACTATAGAGCTGAGTTACTATAGAGAGACTATAACTAT
This sequence comes from Salmo trutta, assembly GCF_901001165.1. Lineage (NCBI taxonomy): Eukaryota > Metazoa > Chordata > Actinopteri > Salmoniformes > Salmonidae > Salmo > Salmo trutta. Next base: position 65,574,320 of record NC_042961.1, read on the forward strand.
AGAGCTGAGTTACTATAGAGAGACTATAACAATAGAGCTGAGTTACTATAGAGAGACTATAACTATAGAGCTGAGTTACTATAGAGAGACTATAACTATAGAGCTGAGTTACTATAGAGAGACTATAACAATAGAGCTGAGTTACTATAGAGAGACTATAACTATAGAGCTGAGTTACTATAGAGAGACTATAACTATAGAGCTGAGTTACTATAGAGAGACTATAACTATAGATCTGAGTTACTATAGAGAGACTATAACTATAGAGAGACTATAACTATAGAGCTGAGTTACTATAGAGAGACTATAACAATAGAGCTGAGTTACTATAGAGAGACTATAACTATAGAGCTGAGTTACTATAGAGAGACTATAACTATAGAGCTGAGGTACTATAGAGAGACTATAACTATAGAGCTGAGTTACTATAGAGAGACTATAACTATAGAGCTGAGTTACTATAGAGAGACTATAACTATAGAGCTGAGTTACTATAGAGAGACTATAACTATAGAGAGACTATAACTATAGAGCTGAGTTACTATAGAGAGACTATAACTATAGAGAGACTATAACTATAGAGAGACTATAACTATAGAGCTGAGTTACTATAGAGAGACTATAACTATAGAGAGACTATAACTATAGAGCTGAGTTACTATAGAGAGACTATAACTATAGAGCTGAGTTACTATAGAGAGACTATAACTATAGAGCTGAGTTACTATAGAGAGACTATAACTATAGAGCTGAGTTACTATAGAGCTGAGTTACTATAGAGAGACTATAACTATAGAGCTGAGTTACTATAGAGAGACTATAACTATGGAGCTGAGTTACTATAGAGAGACTAACTATAGAGCTGAGTTACTATAGAGAGACTATAACTATAGAGAGACTATAACTATAGAGCTGAGTTACTATAGAGAGACTATAACTATAGAGCTGAGTTACTATAGAGAGACTATAACTATAGAGCTGAGTTACTATAGAGAGACTATAACTATAGAGCTGAGTTACTATAGAGCTGAGTTACTATAGAGAGACTATAACTATAGAGCTGAGTTACTATAGAGAGACTATAACTATAGAGAGACTATAACTATAGAGCTGAGTTACTATAGAGAGACTATAACTATAGAGCTGAGTTACTATAGAGAGACTATAACTATAGAGCTGAGTTACTATAGAGAGACAGTAACTTTCTATAGAGACCTGTCCCTCCTAACAAAGCTGAGTTTCTGAGTATATAACTGAGTGATATGAATCTTGGTGAGACAGAGTCCTCTGATCAACGTGTTGGTCACTACTCTATAATCCACTTCCAGTAGTTAGTTCTTTACTTTTTGAAGTTTCACTACCCATGTTTGTATTATGGGTTTATATCCATTTCCTGGTTATTCTATATATGTGTTCCCCATAAACAATGTCTTTCTAATCCCCCTCAGGAATTGATAGTGTTGAATTGAATGGAATGATGGACTAAGGTCTCCTGTTAGAATCTGTTACAGACCCTCTTATGTCCAGTACCTGATAATCACAGGTATATCAACAGGACCACAGGAGGCTGGTGGCACCTTAATTAGGGAGGAGGGGCTCGTGGTAATGGCTGAAGAGGAATCAGTGGAATGGTATCAAATACATCAAACATGTGGTTTCCATGGTTTCCATGTTTGATGCCGTTCCATTGGCTCCGTTCCAGACGTTAAAATGAGGCTCCTCCCCTCAGCAGCCTCCTGTGAACAAGACTGATAAAACCATTTGTTGAAATGTTTATATTTCTGTTTTAGCTTCAACCTGTCAGCTTCTATTGTAGCTTCAACCTGTCAGCTTCTGTTGTAGCTTCAACCTGTCAGCTTCTGTTGTAGCTTCAACCTGTCAGCTTCTATTGTAGCTTCAACCTGTCAGCTTCTATTGTAGCTTCAACCTGTCAGCTTCTATTGTAGCTTCAACCTGTCAGCTTCTATTGTAGCTTCAACCTGTCAGCTTCTATTGTAGCTTCAACCTGTCAGCTTCTATTGTAGCTTCAACCTGTCAGCTTCTATTGTAGCTTCAACCTGTCAGCTTCTATTGTAGCTTCAACCTGTCAGCTTCTATTGTAGCTTCAACCTGTCAGCTTCTATTGTAGCTTCAACCTGTCAGCTTCTATTGTAGCTTCAACCTGTCAGCTTCTATTGTAGCTTCAACCTGTCAGCTTCTATTGTAGCTTCGACCTGTCAGCTTCTATTGTAGCTTCGACCTGTCAGCTTCTATTGTAGCTTCAATGTGCCAGTTTTTTATTTGACTTTGTGAAGTGTTTATTTTTGCTTTACTTTTTTAATATTCGCCTTGAGAATATACAGAGGGGTCAGAAATTATTGACATCCTTGCTAAAGATTAGCAATAATGACTATATTAAATAAATCAAATACTGACCTATTGCTCAAAATAAATTATAGTATATTATTATAAACTAATTATATTATTTTAAACTAATACAATTGCTCAGAGAAAAATATTTTTTTGTAATGTATTTTGTTTTTTTAAGTTAGGGGTCAAAATGATTGACAGCCCAAAATCTCCAGGAGTTTGATGATGTCATTACTATGAATATAGAACCAAATACTGACCTCCTGACTACTTGAATTACTAGAATCTATAGGGGGTCAATAATTTAGACCTTTAGAATCTATAGGGGTCAATAATTTAGACCTTTAGAATCTATAGGGGGGGTCAATAATTTAGACCTTTAGAATCTATATGGGGGTCAATAATTTAGACCTTTAGAATCTATAGGGGGTCAATAATTTAGACCTTTAGAATCTATAGGGGGGTCAATAATTTAGACCTTTAGAATCTATAGGGGGGTCAATAATTTAGACCTTTAGAATCTATAGGGGGGTCAATAATTTAGACCTTTAGAATCTATAGGGGGTCAATAATTTAGACCTTGAGAATCTATAGGGGGGTCAATAATTTAGAAAATATATATATTACTTGTTAAACAAAATATTTTAATCAGACCAATTGTATTAATATAAAATAATATAATTGACTCATGTTGTTGAGCAGATGATGGAGCTCAGTTTTTCAATTATTTATTTATACAGTCATTATTTTCTTTATCAAGGGTGTCAATAATTCCAGACCCACTGTATATTATATATTGGTCATGTATATGCAGTTGAATGGTATTTTCCATGTATTGATGATTTCTTGTTTTTAATAAACTAGGACATCGTTGTGTGAGAACGTGACTCCAGTGTAATATTTTAACATTATTGAATGTCAGTAGGTAGTGTTACCTTACTGTTTCCTTGGTGACCTGTGGTAGAGACAGGTATGGAGACAGGTCATCAGTCTGTTATATAGAGCTATGGAGACAGGTCATCAGTCTGTTATATAGAGCTATGGAGACAGGTCATCAGTCTGTTATATAGAGCTATGGAGACAGGTCATCAGTCTGTTATATAGAGCTATGGAGACAGGTCATCAGCCTGTTATATAGAGCTATGGAGACAGGTCGTCAGTCTGTTATATAGAGCTATGGAGACAGGTCATCAGCCTGTTATATAGAGCTATGGAGACAGGTCATCAGTCTGTTATATAGAGCTATGGAGACAGGTCATCAGTCTGTTATATAGAGCTATGGAGACAGGTCGTCAGTCTGTTATATAGAGCTATGGAGACAGGTCATCAGCCTGTTATATAGAGCTATGGAGACAGGTCATCAGCCTGTTATATAGAGCTATGGAGACAGGTCATCAGCCTGTTATATAGAGCTATGGAGACAGGTCATCAGCCTGTTATACAGAGCTATGGAGACAGGTCATCAGTCTGTTATATAGAGCTATGGAGACAGGTCATCAGTCTGAGGGAGGGGAAGTCTCAGAGAGTTCAATAGGATGACCAGACATGAGAGGGGGAGTCACAGAGGCAATTCAACACTACTGGACCTGCTGTTCAAAGGGTCAGAACTTGTCGTTCCTCAGAAAATGCGAGACGACATTATGGAAACAATACACGAAGCACACGTGGGAATCGTAAAATGTAAGGAATGAGCAAAGGATGTTCTGTTCAGTCCAGGCATGGCTAAACAGATAGACGATGTTGTAGCAAAATGTGCAGTCTGCAACACACACAACAACAACCAAAGAGAGACCCTCGTGTCTAATCCAATCACAGAGAGAGACCCTCGTGTCTAATCCAATCACAGAGAGAGACCCTCGTGTCTAATCCAATCACAGAGAGAGACCCTCGTGTCTAATCCAATCACAGAGAGAGACCCTCGTGTCTAATCCAATCACAGAGAGAGACCCTCGTGTCTAATCCAATCACAGAGAGAGACCCTCGTGTCTAATCCAATCACATAGAGAGACCCTCGTGTCTAATCCAATCACACAGAGAGACCCTCGTGTCTAATCCAATCACAGAGAGAGACCCTCGTGTCTAATCCAATCACAGAGAGAGACCCTCGTGTCTAATCCAATCACAGAGAGAGACCCTCGTGTCTAATCCAATCACAGAGAGAGACCCTCGTGTCTAATCCAATCACAGAGAGAGACCCTCGTGTCTAATCCAATCACAGAGAGAGACCCTCGTGTCTAATCCAATCACAGAGAGAGTTTGGGCCAAAATTGGAGTGGACCTCTTTCTTCCATTACAACGACACAGAATCCCTACTATGTGTGGATTACTACTCAAAATACCCAGAAATCTCCAAGCTCAGTGGAACAACAAGTAAACACATTATTACAGCACTAAAGTCGATCTCAGCGTTGTTTTGTGATCCGACAACGGAAGACAGCTGGTGAGTCAAGAAATGTCAGAGTCCTCTACCAGCTAGGAGTTCAAACACGTCAGGTGGAGCTCTAGATATCCGGCTGAGAGGACAGTTCAGACTGTGAAGAACCAGTTGAAAAAAAGCACAAGACAGCAATGGAGATTCTTACACACCCTGGATGGAATAGGTCTCACACCTGGATGGAATAGGTCTCACACCTGGATGGAATAGGTTTCACACCTGGATGGAATAGGTCTCACACCTGGATGGAATAGGTTTCACACCTGGATGGAATAGGTCTCACACCGCTGGGTGGAACAGGTCTCACACCTACACAACTACTAATGAGAAGAAGGCTAACAGCGCCACCCTCAGGCCCTCCAGGTAAATACATGTAGTCATTAGTAACAGCACCACCCTCAGGCCCTCCAGGTAGTCATTAGTAACAGCACCACTCTCAGGCACAAGGTGCACCTGTGTAATGATTTTATTCTATTTGAACCAAATACTGCAGTGACACCTCTTGCACTGAGCTGCAGTATCTTAGACCACTGTGCCACTCGGGAGACCAATGATAATGCTATTTAATCAGCTTCTTGATATGCCACACCTGTCAGGTGGATGGAGTGTCTTGTCAAAGGAGAAATGCTCACTAACAGGGATGTAAACACATTTGTGCACAACATTTTGAGAGAAATTAGTTTTTGGTGTGTATGAACATTTCTGGGATCTTTAATTTCAGCCCATGGAACAGGAGCCTGACACTTGGGCTCCCGAGTGGTGCTGTGGTCTAAGGCATTGCATCTCAGTGCTTGAGGTATCACTACAGACACCCTGGTTCAAATCCAGGCTGTATCATAACTGGCTATGATTGGGAGTCCCATAGGGCAGTGCACAATTGGCCCAGTGTCATCTGGGCTGTCATTGTAAATAAGAACTTGTTCTAAACTGATTTGTCTAGTTAAATAAAATGTTGTGTTTCTATTTTTGTTCAGTATAGAAAACCAAAGCAGAGGCTTCGTAAATTATCGCTTCACCCCACGGACATTAAAACCAGCTTCACCACAAAAAGTGAACCAATCTGTAGGCTCATGTCTTTTTCATTGTTGTGAATCGCTTCATCATATCTCCACCTTACTAACAAGACAAGTAGTGGACATTGTTTAGATCTGATCGGACAGACAGACATGGTTAGTACCGATGTCAATCCGCTTGTAATAAACTATCACAGACCAGCGCAACAAAAAAAACATCAGAATAATAATATTAGTCCATCTACGGCGTACCCACCGCGTACCCACCGCGTTCAACCAGGGCGAAAATCTGCCGCACGGCGTGCTGTAGTCCAGAGTTGGCTGTTTGGGACCAAATCAAGGCTGAATCGAACGCACCCTGGCCAATCAGGGACGAGTCTCCGCCCATCTCAACACTCGTGTCCCCGCCCCCAGCGTTCTAACTGACGGTAATCAGCCAACGGGAGCGGTCCGGGGGCGGATCGGGGGCGGGTCTAAGCTCCATCCAGTTTGAACCTCTATCATCTGGCCTCCGTAGCAGAGCACACAGCGTCGACAACAACAACAACAACAACGATAACGACGACGACGTGAGACGAATTATTGCTATCTGACCGGTTAAAGTAAGTCATGGAAAAGATTACACGTTAGTAGTAGTAGTCAAATCTTAATTTTTTTTCTACATTAAAAATGTACCTGAATATTTGTAGAAAACGTTAGTTTCCCCTTGCATGTTTTGCTCGTATTTTTTCTGCTAAGTTACTGTACCGTTAACTGTTACTGTATATTAACGTTAGCTAACTAGAATGCGATCCAGTGAAACGTTACCTAGCTACATCTACATTTAACATGTAGTTAATAAAGTAAAATAAACTTTCTTTAGGATTGCTAATTTGATTCCTCATATTTTTTCCCCACACACTAGCTAACGTTAACTAGCCATAAGCTAGCAGCGTTAGCATCTTTAGCATAAATGCTAGCGCTGGGGGATGGGATGAGGTTAGCAGCGCGTTAGGCGGGAAGCAAATGGTGGGCCCATTGTTCTCAACGAGCTAGCATGCTAGGTGGCGGCTAACTGGGCTAACCTCACTGCAAACCCTCTACAGTCTAAGCTGCACACTGGTCTACAATTTATTTACAACGTTTTATTTGATGTGGAGCCTAGCTAGTTAGCCACTTTAGCTAGATGCGCTTGCATAAAAAAAATAAACGTCATTTTTGTAGTTAATAATAATAAATGTCTATTTTGTCCCGTGTATCGGTCAGTCTTGTCACCATGGTGAAAGGGGACATTAATAAACCGAAAGGCAAGACGTCAGCCTACGCCTTCTTCGTCCAGACCTGCCGGGAGGAGCAGAAGATTAAACACCCCGACCAGTCGGTCAACTTCGCAGAGTTCTCCAAGCAGTGTTCAGAGAGATGGAGGGTACATATTAACACACACATCACAAGGTGTTATAGCAGTGTTATAGCGGTGTCTGTTGTAACGGTGTCTGTTATAGCGGTGTCTGTTATAAGGGTGTCTGTTATAACGGTGTCTGTAATAACGGTGTCTGTAATATAACGGCGTCTGTTGTAATGGTGTCTGTTGTAATGGTGTCTGTTGTAACGGTGTCTGTTATATAACGGTGTCTGTTATAGCACGGTGTCTGTTGTATCGGTGTCTGTTGTAACGGTGTCTGTTGTAACGGTGTCTGTTGTAACGGTGTCTGTTGTAACGGTGTCTGTTATAACGGTGTCTGTTGTAACGGTGTCTGTTATAACGGTGTCTGTTATAACGGTGTCTGTTATAACGGTGTTATAGCACGGTGTCTGTAATAACGGTGTCTGTTATAATAATTGTGTGTGTTATAAAGTAGTTATAACTGAGTTTGTGTGTAGGCTTCCACTGCGACTGACAAGCGTCGTTTTGAGGACATGGCGAAGAACGACAAGGTGCGTTATGAGAGGGACATGAGGGTGTACGTCCCCCCCAAGGGGATGGCCAAGAGCGGCAGGAAGAAGAAGGACCCCAACGCACCAAAACGACCCCCGTGAGTCACACGCTACTGTATATCCATCACGTATGACCTTCCCTCTAACACTCCTTCCTCTTCTTCCCTCCACCAGGTCTGCCTTTTTCGTGTTCTCAGCAGAGTTCCGTCCGACGGTCAAACAGGAGTTCCCAGGTACGCTGCTGATGATGATGATGGTATTACTACCAGGAGTTCCCAGGGTCTCTAATGATGATGGTATTACTACCAGGAGTTCCCGGGTCTCTAATAGTATTACTACCAGGAGTTCCCAGGGTCTCTAATAGTATTACTACCAGGAGTTCCCAGGGTCTCTAATGATGATGGTATTACTACCAGGAGTTCCCAGGGTCTCTAATAGTATTACTACCAGGAGTTCCCAGGGTCTCTAATGGTATTACTACCAGGAGTTCCCAGGGTCTCTAATGATGATGGTATTACTACCAGGAGTTCTAAACTGGTTACCAACGTAATTAGAGCAGTAAAAATAAATGTTTTGTCATACCCGTGGTTTACGGTACGATATACTACTGTCAGCCAATCAGCATTCAGGGCTCGAACCACCCAGTTTATAGTAATGTATATATGCTGTATTGTCTCCAGGCTGTTATATAGGAGAGTGTAGTAGTAGTAGTAGTAGTAGTAGTAGTAGTAGTAGTAGTAATGTATATACACGTATAATAATGTACAGTTGAAGTCTGAAGTTTACATACATTTAGGTTGGAGTCATTAAAACTCATTTTTCAACCACTCCACAAATTTCTTGTCAACAAACTATAGTTTTGGCAAGTCGGTTAGGACATCTACTTTGTGCATGACACAAGTAATTTTTCCAACAATTGCTTACAGATTATTTCACTTATAATTCACTGTATCACAATTCCAGTGGGTCAAAAGTTTATATACACTAAGTTGACTGTGCCTTTAAACAGCTTGGAAAATTCCAGAAAATGATGTCATGGCTTTAGAAGCTTCTGATAGGCTAATTAACATCATTTGAGTCAATTGGAGGTGTACCTGTGGATGTGTTTCAAGGCCTACCTTCAAACTCAGTGCCTCTTTGCTTGACATCATGGGAAAATCAAAAGAAATCTACCAAGACCTCAGAAGAAAAATTGTAGACCTCCACAAGTCTGGTTAATCCTTGGGAGCAATTTCCAAACACCTGAAGGTACCACGTTCATCTCTACAAACAATAGTACGCAAGTATAAACACCATGGGACCATGCAGCCGTCATACCGCTCAGGAAGGAGACGCGTTCTGTCTCCTAGAGATGAATGTACTTTGGTGCGAAAAGTGCAAATGAATACCAGAACAACAGCAAAGGACCTTCTGAAGATGCTGGAGGAAACAGGTACAAAAGTATCTATATCCACAGTCAAATGAGTCCTATATCGACATAACCTGAAAGGCCGCTCAGCAAGGAAGAAGCCACTGCTCCAAAACCGCCACAAAAAAGTTTGCAACTGCACATGGGGACAAAGATTGTACTTTTTGGAGAAATGTCCTCTGGTCTGATGAAACAAAAATAGAACTGTTTGGCTATAATGACCATCGTTATTATTGGAGGAAAAAGGGGGAGGCTTGCAAGCCGAAGAACACCATCCCAACCGTGAAGCACGGGGGTGGCAGCATCATGTTGTGGGGGTGCTTTGCTGCAGGAGGGACTGGTGTACTTCACAAAATGGATGGCATCATGAGGGAGGAAAATTATGTGGATATATTGAAGCAACATCTCAGGACATCAGTCAGGAAGAAGGCCAGCATCCCGGAGTCACCTCTTCTTTATTGTCTCCAGGCTGTTCTATAGGAGGTAGTAGTATATAATGTATATATTATTGTTTCCCGGCTGTTCTATAGGAGGTAGTAGTATATAATACTGTATATATTATTGTCTCCAGGCTGTTCTATAGGAGGTAGTAGTATATAATACTGTATATATTATTGTCTCCAGGCTGTTCTATAGGAGGTAGTAGTAGTGTATATATATAATGTATGTATTATTGTCTCCAGGCTGTTATATAGGAGGTAGTAGTATATAATACTGTATATATTGTCTCCAGGCTGTTCTATAGGAGGTAGTAGTATATATGATGTATATATTATTGTCTCCAGGCTGTTATATAGGAGGTAGTAGTATATAATGTATATATTATTGTCTCCAGGCTGTTCTATAGGAGGTAGTAGTATATAATACTGTATATATTGTCTCCAGGCTGTTCTATAGGAGGTAGTAGTAGTAGTGTATATATATATATATAATGTATGTATTATTGTCTCCAGGCTGTTATATAGGAGGTAGTAGTATATATAATGTATATATTATTCTCTCCAGGCTGTTCTATAGGAGAGTGTTGTAGTAGTAGTAGTAGTATATAATGTATATATTATTGTCTCCAGGCTGTTCTATAGGAGAGTGTTGTAGTAGTAGTATATAATGTATATATTATTGTCTCCAGGCTGTTCTATAGGAGAGTGTAGTAGTAGTAGTAGTATATAATGTATATATTATTGTCTCCAGGCTGTTCTATAGGAGGTAGTAGTATATAATACTGTATATATTATTGTCTCCAGGCTGTTCTATAGGAGAGTGTGCTAAGAAGCTGGGGATCATGTGGGGTCAACAGACTCCGACCCAGAAACAGCCGTTTGAAGAGAAGGCTCTCCGACTGAGGGAGAAATACGACAAGGTACAGGACGCTGCTTCTGCTTTTAACACGGCTTCACATTAGCTTTTTTACCCACTTGTCCTTAGGACAAGTAGGACATCTTTTTTTGCTTGTCCATAATCTCTGTAACACCATTTTTACACAATGCAAGGGTCAACTTAAAAAAAAAAAATGCATTAGTATCTTTTTACCATAGAAAATCAGATATATGTATTCAGGAAGTATTCAGACCCCTTGACTTTTTCCACATTTTGTAACGTTACAGCCTTATTCTAAAATGTTTTAAATCATCAATCTACACACAATACCCCATAATTACAAAGCAAAAAAAATGTTTTTTAGACATTTTTGTAAATGTATATAAAACATTTGGAGAAAACGTTACATTTACATAAGTATTCAGACCTTTTACTCAGTACTTTGTTGAAGCACCTTTGGCAGCGATTACAGCATCGAGTCTTCTTGGGTATGATGCTACAAGCTTGGCACACATGTATTTGGGGAGTTTCTCCCATTCTTCTCTGCAGATCCTCTCAAGCTCTGTCAGGTTGGATGGGGAGCGTCGCTGCACAGCTATTTTCAGGTCTCTTCAGAGATGTTCGATCGGGTTCAAGTCCGGGCTCTGGCTGGGCCGCTCAAGGACATTCAGAGGCTTGTCCCGAAGCCACTCCTGTGTTGTCTTGGCTGTGTGCTTAGGGTCGATGTCCTGTTGGAAGGTGAACCTTCGCCCCAGTCTGAGGTCCTGAGCGCTCTGGAGCAGGTTTTCATCAAGGATCTCTCTGTACTTTGCTCCGTTCATCTTTCCATCGATCCTGACCGGTCTCCCAGTCCCTGACGCTGAAAAACATCCCCACAGCATGATGCTGCCACCACCACCATGCTTCACTGTAGGGATGGTACCAGGTTTCCTCCAGACGTGACGCTTGGCATTCAGGCAAAGAGTTCAATCTTGGTTTCATCAGACCAGAGAATCTTGTTTCTCATGGTCAGAGTCCTTTAGGTGCCTTTTGGCAAACTCCAAGCAGGCTGTCATGTGCTTTTTACTGAGGAGTGGCTTCCGTCTGGCCACTCTACCATAAAGGCCTGATTGGTGGAGTGCTGCAGAGATGGTTGTCCTTCTGGAAGGTTCTCCCATCTCCACAGAGGAACTCTGGAGCTCTGTCAGACTGACCATCGGGTTCTTGGTCGGCCCTTCTCCCCCGATTGCTCAGTTTGGCCGGGCGGCCAGCTCTAGGAAGAGTCTTGGTGGTTCCAAACTTCTTCCATTTAAGAATGATGGAGGTCACTGTGTTCTTGGGGACCTTCAATGCTGCAGACATTGTTTGGTACCCTTCCCCAGATCTGTCTCAACACAATCATGTCTCTACGGACAATTCCTTCGACCTCATGGCTTGGTTTATGCTCTTACGTGCACTGTAAACTGTGGGACCTTATATAGAGAGGTGTGTGCCTTTTCAAATCATGTCCAATCAATTGAATTTACCACCAGTGGACTCCAATCAAGTTGTAGAAACATCTCAAGGATGATCAATGGAAACAGGATGCATTTTAGCTCAATTTCGAGGCTCATAGCAACGGGTCTGAATACTTATGTAAATACGGTAAGTGTTTTTTCATAAATTTGAAAACATTTCTTAAAACCTTTTTTCTCTTTGTCATTATGGGGTATGGTGTGTAGATTGCTGATGACATTTTTATTTATTTAATCCATTTTAAAATAAGGCTGTAATGTATCAAAATGTCTTAACTTTTTAGGGTATAGGGGGCAGTATTTTCAATTTCGCTCAGAGTATACTCGGGCCCAGAGTCAAATATTTGCATATTATTAGATTTGGATAGAAAACACTCTGAAGTTTCTAAAACTGTTAGAATTTTCCTAGAAAGGAGAGGCGTCACAAAAACCAGAAATACAGCTAAAATTAAGCACTAACCTTTGACGATCTTCATCAGATGACACTCATAGGACATCATGTTACACAATACATGTATGTTTTGTTCGATCAAGTTCATATTCATATCCAAAAACAGCATTTTACATTGGCGCGTGATTTTCAGAAAATGTTTGCCTCCCAAAAACTTTTGGTGAATGTGCACATTAATTTACAGAAATACTCATCATAAACGTTGACAAAATATATAACAATTAATGAAAGAATTATAGATACACTACTTCTTAATGCAACCGCTTTGTCAGATTTTCAAAATAACTTTACGGAGATTCAATATTCTGAGTACAGAGCTCAGCCATCAATGCAAGCTATACAGCTACCTGCCAAGTCATGGCATCAACAAAACTCTAAATTAGTGTTATAAATCTTTCCTTACCTTTGCTGATCCTCGGCGGAATGCACTCGCGGGACTCCCACTTCCACAAGAAATGATAAAGTCCATAATTTATGTCCAAATACCTCCGTTTTGTTGGCGCGTCCAGAACACTATTCCAAAGGCACGAGGCGGGGGCGCAAATCAATTGACGAAAAGCTCAAAAGTTCCATTACCTTTTGTATAAACATGTCAAACGATGTTTACAATCAATCCTTAGGGTGTTTTTAACATAAATAATCGATAATATTCCAACCGGACAATAGCGGATTCATTACAGAAGAAAAATAAAACAATGCTAGCCATGCGTGAAAGCGCATGAAGTAACAACATGACCTCAGCCTGTCTGCTGCTTGAACCGGCTGTTATTCCCTCAAAATTCACCATAGAAGCCTCAAACAACTTTCTAAAGACTGTTGACATCTAGTGGAAGCCTTAGGAAGTGCAAAATGACCCTGTTGAGGATAGATGTTCCGCTAGCAAATAGCAAATATGAGTAGCATCCAATGGCAGAGTGTGGCGCGAAATACAAAAACCTTAAAAAATGCTATAGCTTCAATTTCTCAAACATATGACTATTTCACACCATTTGAAAGATATGACTCTCGTTAATCCAACTGCGTTGTCCGATTTCAAAAAGGCTTTACAGAGAAAGCAAAACATTAGATCGTGTCAGGAGAGTACCCTCCCAAAAATAATCACACAGCCATTTTCAAAGCAAGCATATATGTCACAAAAGCACAAAACACAGCTAAATGCAGTAACCTTTGATGATCTTCATCAGATGACACTCCTAGGACATTATGTTATACAATACATGCATGTTTTATTCAATCAAGTTCATATTTATATCAAAAAACAGCTTTTTACATTAGCATGTGATGTTCAGAACTAGCATACCCACCGAACACTTCCGGTGAATTTACTAAATTACACATGATAAACATTCACAAAAAACATAACAATTATTTTAAGAATTATAGATACAGAACTCCTTTATGCAATCGCGGTGTCAGATTTTAAAATAGCTTTTCGGCGAAAGCACATTTTGCAATATTCTGAGTATTTAGCTCGGCCATCACAGGCTAGCTATTCAGGCTAGCTTTTCAGACACCCGCCAACGTCGCCTCTCTGAACTCAGAAATAATAGTAGAACAATTGGATTACCTTTGCTGTTCTTCGTCAGAATGCACTCCCAGGACATCTACTTCAATAACAAATGTTGTTTTTGTTCAAAATAGTCCTTAGTTATGTCCAATAACTGTAAGTCGCTCTGGATAAGAGCATCTGCTAAATGACGTAAATGTAATACCTGCATTTTGTTCATGCGTCCAGGCCACTATCCAAACGGTGACGCGCGGGCGCATTTCGAGACAAAAAAATTCAAAATGTACCTTTGCCGTACTTAGAAGCATGTCAAACGCTGTTTAAAAGCAATTGTTATGCTATTTTTCTCATAAAGTAGCGATAATATACCAACCGGACAACGCTGTATTCATTCAAAAACGAAGAGAAAAAATGGCTAGGACTCGTGCACGCGCCTCTCCAGATTCCATGTCATCAGGCTGACCACTCACAAAGTGAGCTCCTGTGACCTGCCCAGAGATAGCAGACCCTTCAATCCACTTTCTTTAGAGAACCAATGGAAGCCTTGGAAAGTGTAACGTGACAGCTTAGATGGTGTATATTCGATAGAGAGGTAAAAGAAGGGCAACCAATTGGATGACAGGCCACTTGCTGGTTGTCATCTTGTCAGTGTTTTGCCTGCCATATGAGTTCTGTTATACTCACAGACACCATTCAAACAGTTTTAGAAACTTTAGAGTGTTTTCTATCCAAATCTACTAATAATTTGCATATTCTAGTTTCTGGGCCCGAGTAGTAGGCAGTTTAATTTGGGTATGTTTTTCATCCGGCCGTGAAAATACTGCCCCTACCCTAGAGAGGTTAATTAAGGCTCTCCTGGAGGATGGTTGGCCTAGAAAATATTACAACGTTACAATTACAACCAATTACATTTCATGATGGCCGTCCTGTTGTCCCAGGGACGATAAATATATCTGGTTCTGGGATGACGGATCCAAGATTCATACAACCACTGCTCTATACTGATAGCCAGCTGTACCCCATCATACCACCTGTTAGAGACTGGCAGCTGTACCCCATCATACCACCTGTACCCCATCATACCACCTGTTAGAGACTGGCAGCTGTACCCCATCATACCAGCTGTACCCCACCATACCAGCTGTACCCCACCATACCACCTGTACCCCATCATACCAGCTGCACCCCACCATACCACCTGTACCCCATCATACCAGCTGTACCCCACCATACCAGCTGTACCCCATCATACCACCTGTACCCCATCATACCAGCTGTACCCCACCATACCAGCTGCACCCCACCATACCAGCTGTACCCCACCATACCAGCTGTACCCCACCATACCAGCTGTACCCCATCATACCACCTGTACCCCATCATAACTCCATCTCTCTGTGTGTAGGATATGGCTGCATACCGTTCCGGTGCGAACGTTAAGCGGGTGCCGATGCGACCCGGTCCCGGTGGTTCGTCCGGTATGATGCCCCACGCCATGGCCGGTGGGGACGACGAGGACGACGACGACCTGGAGGACGACGATGACGAGGACGACGACGATGATGAGTAAAGTGTTAGCGTAGCGTTCGTGCCTGTTTGGATTGGTACGTTCGATTTAGCGCTCGCCTAGCGGGCGGAGTTTGCGCATTTTCTTTTGAGACCGGGATTTCCCCGTTGGTCCTAAAAGTGGAAACTCCGCCCTCCCAGGGTCGCGGCGAGCTAAAACGAACCCAGTTCTCACCGGAATCCTAACGGGCCAGAGGAGGAATCATCTGATTGGCTGAAAGTTATGTGTGCCCTGTCAGTGACCCTGCAGGGTTTGAGGGCTGACCAGAGGTCAAAGGTTAGTTAGGTCAAGGGGTTGGTTAGTTAGAGCTGGACTGGACCAGACACAACCTTACAGGGGGGGACTCGTAATATCACCGCGCGTAACTGAATAGTCGTCATCGCAAAAAAAAAACATCCGTAACCCTGGAAACAGTTGCTGTGGGCCAACATGTCCAATAGCAGACCTCTGTTGGGGGTTGAATAAGAGCTGAACGTTGTGGGTGTCTTCATTCGGTGTTGTTGTTTTGTAGAAGGTTGTTGTTCCCAGGGTTGTGTGTGGTCCTCGTGGCGTTCAGCCTCTCTACATTATTATCACGTGTTGTAACAGAGCTGTGTTGACGCTACAGCCTCTTTTAAAATATACACTTTATTTTTGTTTAATTTTATTATTTTTTTTTTTATGGTAAAAAAAATGTGTCCTGAAACAACAATATGTAGAAATTGACTTTTATAATAAAAAAAAAAAATTATGATTCTGAAAATGTTTTCTGTGTATTATCCTGTTCCAACACATGACATGACGCAGTAAATGTAACAAATAATTAAAGAGCAGCGGTAAGATAACAATAGCAAGGCCTAAATACTAAACTAAAGTTAGTAATGAGACTATATACAGGGGGTACCGGTTAGTAATGAGACTATATACAGGGGGCACCGGTTAGTAATGAGACTATATACAGGGGGGCACCGGTTAGTAATGAGACTATATTCACATACAAGGGGGTACCGGTTAGTAATGAGACTATATTCATATACAGGGGGGCACCGGTTAGTAATGAGACTATATACAGGGGGGTACCGGTTCGTAATGAGACTATATACAGGGGGCACCGGTTAGTAATGAGACTATATACAGGGGGTACCGGTTAGTAATGAGACTATATACAGGGGGCACCGGTTAGTAATGAGACTATATACAGGGGGGCACCGGTTAGTAATGAGACTATATTCATATACAGGGGGGTACCGGTTAGTAATGAGACTATATTCATATACAGGGGGGCACCGGTTAGTAATGAGACTATATACAGGGGGGTACCGGTTCGTAATGAGACTATATACAGGGGGTACCGGTTAGTAATGAGACTAAATACAGGGGGCACCGGTTAGTAATGAGACTGTATACAGGGGGTGCCGGTACAGAGTCAACGTGCGGGGGCACCGGTTAGTAATGAGACAATATACAGGGGGCACCGGTTAGTAATGAGACTATATACAGGGGGCACCGGTTAGTATTGTGACTATATACAGGGGATACCGGTTAGTAATGAGGCTATATACAGGGGGCACCGGTTAGTAATGAGACTATATACAGGGGGCACCGGTTAGTAATGAGACTATATACAGGGGGTACCGGTTAGTAATGAGGCTATATACAGTGAGTACCGGTTAGTAATGAGACTATATACAGGGGGGCACCGGTTAATAATGAGACTATATACAGGGGGGCACCGGTTAGTAATAGGCTATATACAGGGGGGCACCGTTTAGTAATGAGGCTATATACAGGGGGCACCGGTTAGTAATGAGACTATATACAGGGGGGCACCGGTTAGTAATGAGGCTATATACAGGGGGTACCGGTTAGTAATGAGACTATATACAGGGGGTACAGGTTAGTAATGAGACTATATACAGGGGGTACCGGTTAGTAATGAGACTATATACAGGGGGTACCGGTTAGTAATGAGACTATATACAGGGGGCACCGGTTAGTAATGAGACTATATACAGGGGGCACCGGTTAGTAATGAGACTATATACAGGGGGTACCGGTTAGTAATGAGACTATATACGGGGGTACCGGTTAGTAATGAGACTATATTCATATACAGGGGGGCACCGGTTAGTAATGAGACTATATTCATATACAGGGAGTACCGGTTAGTAATGAGACTATATTCATATACAGGGGGGCACCGGTTAGTAATGAGACTATATACAGGGGGGTACCGGTTAGTAATGAGACTATATACAGGGGGCACCGGTTAGTAATGAGACTATATACAGGGGGCACCGGTTAGTAATGAGACTATATACAGGGGAGCACCGGTTAATAATGAGACTATATACAGGGGGGCACCGGTTAGTAATAGGCTATATACAGGGGGGCACCGTTTAGTAATGAGGCTATATACAGGGGGCACCGGTTAGTAATGAGACTATATACAGGGGGCACCGGTTAGTAATGAGACTATATACAGGGGGTACCGGTTAGTAATGAGACTATATACGGGGGTACCGGTTAGTAATGAGACTATATTCATATACAGGGGGGCACCGGTTAGTAATGAGACTATATTCATATACAGGGGGTACCGGTTAGTAATGAGACTATATTCATATACAGGGGGGCACCGGTTAGTAATGAGACTATATACAGGGGGGTACCGGTTAGTAATGAGACTATATACAGGGGGCACCAGTTAGTAATGAGACTATATACAGGGGGCACCGGTTAGTAATGAGACTATATACAGGGGGCACCGGTTAGTAATGAGACTATATACAGGGGGTACCGGTTAGTAATGAGACTATATACGGGGGGTACCGGTTAGTAATGAGACTATATACAGGGGGCACCGGTTAGTAATGAGACTATATACAGGGGGGCACCGGTTAGTAATGAGGCTATATACAGGGGGTACCGGTTAGTAATGAGACTATATACAGGGGGTACAGGTTAGTAATGAGACTATATACAGGGGGTACCGGTTAGTAATGAGACTATATACAGGGGGTACCGGTTAGTAATGAGACTATATACAGGGGGCACCGGTTAGTAATGAGACTATATACAGGGGGCACCGGTTAGTAATGAGACTATATACAGGGGGTACCGGTTAGTAATGAGACTATATACGGGGGTACCGGTTAGTAATGAGACTATATTCATATACAGGGGGGCACCGGTTAGTAATGAGACTATATTCATATACAGGGGGTACCGGTTAGTAATGAGACTATATTCATATACAGGGGGGCACCGGTTAGTAATGAGACTATATACAGGGGGGTACCGGTTAGTAATGAGACTATATACAGGGGGCACCAGTTAGTAATGAGACTATATACAGGGGGCACCGGTTAGTAATGAGACTATATACAGGGGGCACCGGTTAGTAATGAGACTATATACAGGGGGTACCGGTTAGTAATGAGACTATATACGGGGGGTACCGGTTAGTAATGAGACTATATACAGGGGGCACCGGTTAGTAATGAGACTATATACAGGGGGGCACCGGTTAGTAATGAGGCTATATACAGGGGGTACCGGTTAGTAATGAGACTATATACAGGGGGTACAGGTTAGTAATGAGACTATATACAGGGGGTACCGGTTAGTAATGAGACTATATACAGGGGGTACCGGTTAGTAATGAGACTATATACAGGGGGCACCGGTTAGTAATGAGACTATATACAGGGGGCACCGGTTAGTAATGAGACTATATACAGGGGGTACCGGTTAGTAATGAGACTATATACGGGGGTACCGGTTAGTAATGAGACTATATTCATATACAGGGGGGCACCGGTTAGTAATGAGACTATATTCATATACAGGGGGTACCGGTTAGTAATGAGACTATATTCATATACAGGGGGGCACCGGTTAGTAATGAGACTATATACAGGGGGGTACCGGTTAGTAATGAGACTATATACAGGGGGCACCAGTTAGTAATGAGACTATATACAGGGGGCACCGGTTAGTAATGAGACTATATACAGGGGGCACCGGTTAGTAATGAGACTATATACAGGGGGTACCGGTTAGTAATGAGACTATATACGGGGGGTACCGGTTAGTAATGAGACTATATACAGGGGGCACCGGTTAGTAATGAGACTATATACAGGGGGGCACCGGTTAGTAATGAGGCTATATACAGGGGGTACCGGTTAGTAATGAGACTATATACAGGGGGTACAGGTTAGTAATGAGACTATATACAGGGGGTACCGGTTAGTAATGAGACTATATACAGGGGGTACCGGTTAGTAATGAGACTATATACAGGGGGCACCGGTTAGTAATGAGACTATATACAGGGGGCACCGGTTAGTAATGAGACTATATACAGGGGGTACCGGTTAGTAATGAGACTATATACGGGGGTACCGGTTAGTAATGAGACTATATTCATATACAGGGGGGCACCGGTTAGTAATGAGACTATATTCATATACAGGGGGTACCGGTTAGTAATGAGACTATATTCATATACAGGGGGGCACCGGTTAGTAATGAGACTATATACAGGGGGGTACCGGTTAGTAATGAGACTATATACAGGGGGCACCAGTTAGTAATGAGACTATATACAGGGGGCACCGGTTAGTAATGAGACTATATACAGGGGGTACCGGTTAGTAATGAGACTATATACGGGGGGTACCGGTTAGTAATGAGACTATATTCATATACAGGGGGGCACCGGTTAGTAATGAGACTATATTCATATACAGGGGGGTACCGGTTAGTAATGAGACTATATCCATATACAGGGGGGCACCGGTTAGTAATGAGACTATATTCATATACAGGGGGT
This sequence comes from Salmo trutta, assembly GCF_901001165.1. Classification (NCBI taxonomy): domain Eukaryota; kingdom Metazoa; phylum Chordata; class Actinopteri; order Salmoniformes; family Salmonidae; genus Salmo; species Salmo trutta. Next base: position 65,594,592 of record NC_042961.1, read on the forward strand.
ACCGGTTAGTAATGAGACTATATTCATATACAGGGGGGCACCGGTTAGTAATGAGACTATATACAGGGGGGTACCGGTTAGTAATGAGACTATATACAGGGGGCACCAGTTAGTAATGAGACTATATACAGGGGGCACCGGTTAGTAATGAGACTATATACAGGGGGCACCGGTTAGTAATGAGACTATATACAGGGGGTACCGGTTAGTAATGAGACTATATACGGGGGGTACCGGTTAGTAATGAGACTATACAGGGGGCACCGGTTAGTAATGAGACTATATACAGGGGGGCACCGGTTAGTAATGAGGCTATATACAGGGGGTACCGGTTAGTAATGAGACTATATACAGGGGGTACAGGTTAGTAATGAGACTATATACAGGGGGTACCGGTTAGTAATGAGACTATATACAGGGGGTACCGGTTAGTAATGAGACTATATACAGGGGGCACCGGTTAGTAATGAGACTATATACAGGGGGTACCGGTTAGTAATGAGACTATATACGGGGGTACCGGTTAGTAATGAGACTATATTCATATACAGGGGGGCACCGGTTAGTAATGAGACTATATTCATATACAGGGGGTACCGGTTAGTAATGAGACTATATTCATATACAGGGGGGCACCGGTTAGTAATGAGACTATATACAGGGGGGTACCGGTTAGTAATGAGACTATATACAGGGGGCACCAGTTAGTAATGAGACTATATACAGGGGGCACCGGTTAGTAATGAGACTATATACAGGGGGTACCGGTTAGTAATGAGACTATATACGGGGGGTACCGGTTAGTAATGAGACTATATTCATATACAGGGGGGCACCGGTTAGTAATGAGACTATATTCATATACAGGGGGGTACCGGTTAGTAATGAGACTATATCCATATACAGGGGGGCACCGGTTAGTAATGAGACTATATACAGGGGGGTACCGGTTAGTAATGAGACTATATACAGGGGGCACCGGTTAGTAATGAGACTATATACAGGGGGCACCGGTTAGTAATGAGACTATATACAGGGGGCACCGGTTAGTAATGAGACTATATACAGGGGGTACCGGTTAGTAATGAGACTATATACGGGGGTACCGGTTAGTAATGAGACTATATTCATATACAGGGGGGCACCGGTTAGTAATGAGACTATATACAGGGGGGTACCGGTTAGTAATGAGACTATATACAGGGGGTACCGGTTAGTAAAGAGACTATATACAGGGGGTACAGGTTAGTAATGAGACTATATACAGGGGGGTAACGGTTAGTAATGAGACTATATACAGGGGGTACCGGTTAGTAATGAGACTATATACAGGGGGCAACGGTTAGTAATGAGACTATATACAGGGGGTACCGTTTAGTAATGAGACTATATACAGCGGGGCACCGGTTAGTAATGAGACTGTATACAGGGGGTGCCGGTACAGAGTCAACGTGCGGGGGCACCGGTTAGTAATGAGACAATATACAGGGGGCACCGGTTAGTAATGAGACTATATACAGGGGGCACCGGTTAGTAATGAGACTATATACAGGGGGCACCGGTTAATAATGAGACTATATACAGGGGGGCACCGGTTAGTAATAGGCTATATACAGGGGGGCACCGTTTAGTAATGAGGCTATATACAGGGGGCACCGGTTAGTAATGAGACTATATACAGGGGGGCACCGGTTAGTAATGAGGCTATATACAGGGGGTACCGGTTAGTAATGAGACTATATACAGGGGGTACAGGTTAGTAATGAGACTATATACAGGGGGTACCGGTTAGTAATGAGACTATATACAGGGGGTACCGGTTAGTAATGAGACTATATACAGGGGGCACCGGTTAGTAATGAGACTATATACAGGGGGCACCGGTTAGTAATGAGACTATATACAGGGGGTACCGGTTAGTAATGAGACTATATACGGGGGGTACCGGTTAGTAATGAGACTATATTCATATACAGGGGGGCACCGGTTAGTAATGAGACTATATTCATATACAGGGGGTACCGGTTAGTAATGAGACTATATTCATATACAGGGGGGCACCGGTTAGTAATGAGACTATATACAGGGGGGTACCGGTTAGTAATGAGACTATATACAGGGGGCACCAGTTAGTAATGAGACTATACAGGGGGTACCGGTTAGTAATGAGACTATATACGGGGGGTACCGGTTAGTAATGAGACTATATTCATATACAGGGGGGCACCGGTTAGTAATGAGACTATATTCATATACAGGGGGGTACCGGTTAGTAATGAGACTATATCCATATACAGGGGGGCACCGGTTAGTAATGAGACTATATACAGGGGGGTACCGGTTAGTAATGAGACTATATACAGGGGGCACCGGTTAGTAATGAGACTATATACAGGGGGCACCGGTTAGTAATGAGATTATATACAGGGGGTACCGGTTAGTAATGAGACTATATTCATATACAGGGGGGCACCGGTTAGTAATGAGACTATATACAGGGGGGTACCGGTTCGTAATGAGACTATATACAGGGGGCACCGGTTAGTAATGAGACTATATACAGGGGGGCACCGGTTAGTAATGAGACTATATTCATATACAGGGGGGTACCAGTTAGTAATGAGACTATATTCATATACAGGGGGGCACCGGTTAGTAATGAGACTATATACAGGGGGGTACCGGTTAGTAATGAGACTATATACAGGGGGTACCGGTTAGTAATGAGATTATATACAGGGGGTACCGGTTAGTAATGAGACTATATAAGGGGGCACCGTTTAGTAATGAGACTATATACAGCGGGGCACCGGTTAGTAATGAGACTGTATACAGGGGGTGCCGGTACAGAGTCAACGTGCGGGGGCACCGGTTAGTAATGAGACAATATACAGGGGGCACCGGTTAGTAATGAGACTATATACAGGGGGCACCGGTTAGTATTGTGACTATATACAGGGGGGCACCGGTTAGTAATGAGGCTATATACAGGGGGCACCGGTTAGTAATGAGACTATATACAGGGGGCACCGGTTAGTAATGAGACTATATACAGGGGGTACCGGTTAGTAATGAGGCTATATACAGTGAGTACCGGTTAGTAATGAGACTATATACAGGGGGCACCGGTTAATAATGAGACTATATACAGGGGGGCACCGGTTAGTAATAGGCTATATACAGGGGGGCACCGTTTAGTAATGAGGCTATATACAGGGGGCACCGGTTAGTAATGAGACTATATACAGGGGGGCACCGGTTAGTAATGAGGCTATATACAGGGGGTACCGGTTAGTAATGAGACTATATACAGGGGGTACCGGTTAGTAATGAGACTATATACAGGGGGTACAGGTTAGTAATGAGACTATATACAGGGGGGTACCGGTTAGTAATGAGACTATATACAGGGGGTACCGGGTAGTAATGAGACTATATACAGGGGGCACCGGTTAGTAATGAGACTATATACAGGGGGCACCGGTAAGTAATGAGACTATATACAGGGGGGCACCGGTTAGTAATGAGACTATATACAGGGGGGCACCGGTTAGTAATGAGGCTATATACAGGGGGGTACCGGTTAGTAATGAGACTATATACAGGGGGTACCGGTTAGTAATGAGACTATATACAGGTGGCACCGGTTAGTAATGAGACTATATACAGGGGGCACCGGTTAGTAATGAGACTATATACAGGGGGTACCGGTTAGTAATGAGACTATATACAGGGGGGTACCGGTACAGAGTCAATGTGGAGGCTATATACAGGGGTTACTGGTACAGAGTCAACATGAATGGGCACCGGTTAGTAATGAGTCTATATACAGGGGGTACCGGTTAGTAATGAGACTATATACAGGGGGTACCGGTTAGTAATGAGACTATTTACAGGGGGCACCGGTTAATAATGAGACTATATACAGGGGGGCACCTGTTAGTAATGAGACTATATTCATATACAGGGGGGCACCGGTTAGTAATGAGACTATATTCATATACAGGGGGGTACCGGTTAGTAATGAGACTATATTCATATACAGGGGGGTACCGGTTAGTAATGAGACTATATTCATATACAGGGGGCACCGGTTATTAATGAGACTATATACAAGGGGGTACCGGTTAGTAATGAGACTATATACAGGGGGTACCGGTTAGTAATGAGACTATATACGGGGGGTACCGGTTAGTAATGAGACTATATACAGGGGGCACCGGTTAGTAATGAGACTGTATACAGGGGGTGCCGGTACAGAGTCAACGTGCGGGGGCACCGGTTAGTAATGAGACAATATACAGGGGGCACCGGTTAGTAATGAGACTATATACAGGGGGCACCGGTTAGTAATGAGACTATATACAGGGGGCACCGGTTAGTATTGTGACTATATACAGGGGATACCGGTTAGTAATGAGGCTATATACAGGGGGCACCGGTTAGTAATGAGACTATATACAGGGGGTACCGGTTAGTAATGAGGCTATATACAGTGAGTACCGGTTAGTAATGAGACTATATACAGGGGGGGCACCGGTTAATAATGAGACTATATACAGGGGGGCACCGGTTAGTAATAGGCTATATACAGGGGGGCACCGTTTAGTAATGAGGCTATATACAGGGGGCACCGGTTAGTAATGAGACTATATACAGGGGGGCACCGGTTAGTAATGAGACTATATACTGGGGGGCACCAGTTAGTAATGAGACTATATACATGGGGTACCGGTTACTAATGAGACTATATACAGGGGGTACAGGTTAGTAATGAGACTATATACAGGAGGTACCGGTCAGTAATGAGACTATATACAGGGGGCACCGGTTAGTAAGGAGACTACATTCATATACAGGGGGGCACCGGTTAGTAACTAGACTATATTCATATATAGGAGGTACCGGTCAGTAATGAGACTATATACAGGGGGCACCGGTTAGTAAGGAGACTACATTCATATACAGGGGGGCACCGGTTAGTAACTAGACTATATTCATATACAGGGGGGTACCGGTTAGTAATGAGACTATATTCATATACAGGGGGGCACCGGTTAGTAATGAGACTATATACAGGGGGGTACCGGTTATTAATGAGACTATATACAGGGGGCACCAGTTAGTAATGAGACTATATACAGGGGGCACCGGTTAGTAATGAGACTATATACAGGAGGTACCGGTTAGTAATGAGAGTATATACGGGGGGTACCGGTTAGTAATGAGACTATATACAGGGGGTACCGGTTAGTAATGAGACTATATACAGGAGGTACCGGTTAGTAATGAGAGTATATACGGGGGGTACCGGTTAGTAATGAGACTATATACAGGGGGTACCGGTTAGTAATGAGACTATATACGGGGGGTACCGGTTAGTAATGAGACTATATACAGGGGGGCACCGGTTAGTAATGAGACTGTATACAGGGGGTGCGGGTACAGAGTCAACGTGCGGGGGCACCGGTTAGTAATGAGACAATATACAGGGGGCACCGGTTAGTAATGAGACTATATACAGGGGGCACCGGTTAGTAATGAGACTATATACAGGGGGCACCGGTTAGTATTGTGACTATATACAGGGGATACCGGTTAGTAATGAGGCTATATACAGGGGGCACCGGTTAGTAATGAGACTATATACAGGGGGTACCGGTTAGTAATGAGGCTATATACAGTGAGTACCGGTTAGTAATGAGACTATATACAGGGGGGCACCGGTTAATAATGAGACTATATACAGGGGGGCACCGGTTAGTAATAGGCTATATACAGGGGGGCACCGTTTAGTAATGAGGCTATATACAGGGGGCACCGGTTAGTAATGAGACTATATACAGGGGGGCACCGGTTAGTAATGAGACTATATACTGGGGGGCACCAGTTAGTAATGAGACTATATACATGGGGTACCGGTTACTAATGAGACTATATACAGGGGGTACAGGTCAGTAATGAGACTATATACAGGGGGCACCGGTTAGTAAGGAGACTACATACAGGGGGGCACCGGTTAGTAATTAGACTATATACAGGGAGGTACCGGTTAGTAATGAGACTATATACAGGGGGTACCGGTTAGTAATGAGACTATATACAGGGGGCACCGGTTAGTAATGAGACTATATACAGGGGGAACCGGTTAGTAATGAGACTATATACAGGGGGCACCGGTTAGTAATTAGGTTATATATAGGGGGGCACCGGTTAATAATGAGGCTATATACAGGGGGGCACCAGTTAGTAATGAGACTATATACAGGGGGTACCGGTTAGCAATGAGGCTATATACAGGGGGTACCGGTTAGTAATGAGACTATATACAGGGGGGTACCGGTTAGTAATGAGACTATATACAGGGGGGCACCGTTTAGTAATGAGGCTATATACAGGGGGTACCGGTTAGTAATGAGACTATATACAGGGGGCACCGGTTAGTAATGAGACTATATACAGGGGGGTACCGGTTAGTAATGAGACTATATACAGGGGGTACCGGTTAGTAATGAGACTATATACAGGGGGTACAGGTTAGTAATGACGCTATGTACAGGGGGCACCGGTTAGTAATGAGACTATATACAGGGGGGCACCGGTTAGTAATGAGACTATATACTGGGGGTACCGGTTAGTAATGGGACTATATACAGGGGGTACCGGTTAGTAATTAGACTATATACAGGGGGTACCGGTTAGTAATGAGGCTATGTACAGGGGGCACCGGTTAGTAATGAGGCTATATACAGGGAGTACCGGTTAGTAATGGGACTATATACTGGGGGTACCGGTTAGTAATGAGACTATATACAGGGGGTACCGGTTATTAATGAGGCTATATACAGGGGGGCACCGGTTAGTAATGAGGCTATATACATGGAGTACCGGTTAGTAATGGGACTATATACTGGGGGTACCGGTTAGTAATGAGACTATATACAGGGGGTACCGGTTATTAATGAGGCTATATACAGGGGGGCACCGGTTAGTAATGAGGCTATATACAGGGGGTACCGGTTAGTAATTAGACTATATACAGGGGGTACCGGTTAGTAATGAGGCTATATACAGGGGTACAGGTTAGTAATGAGACTATATACAGGGGGGGCACCGGTTAGTAATGAGACTATATACAGGGGGGTACCGGTTAGTAATGAGACTATATACAGGGGGTACAGGTTAGTAATGAGACTATATACAGGGGGTACCGGTAAGTAATGAGGCTATATACAGGGGGTACAGGTTAGTAATGAAACTATATACAGGGGGCACCGGTTAGTAATGAGACTATATACAGGGGGCACCGGTTAGTAATGAGACTGTATACAGGTGGGCACCGGTACAGAGTCAATGTGAGGGGGTACAGGTTAGTCGAGGTAATTGAGGTAATATGTACATGTAGGTAGAGTTAAAGTGACTATGCATAGATAAAAAGTATTATGGCTTGGGGGATATAGATCTAGACCACCTAGAGAGAAACCACCTCATAGAACCAGTATAGATCTAGACCACCTAGAGAGACACCACCTCATGTTAGGGTAGATAGAACCAGAACCAGTATAGATCTAGACCACCTAGAGAGACACCACCTCATGTTAGTGGAGATAGAACCAGTATAGATCTAGACCACCTAGAGAGACACCGCCTCATGTTAGTTGAGATAGAACCAGTATAGATCTAGACCACCTAGAGAGACACCGCCTCATGTTAGTGGAGATAGAACCAGTATAGATCTAGACCACCTAGAGAGACACCGCCTCATGTTAGGGTAGATAGAACCAGTATAGATCTAGACCACCTAGAGAGACACCACCTCATGTTAGTGTAGATAGAACCAGTATAGATCTAGACCACCTAGAGAGACACCACCTCATGTTAGGGTAGATAGAACCAGTATAGATCTAGACCACCTAGAGAGACACCGCCTCATGTTAGGGTAGATCAAATCAAATCAAATCAAATTTATTTATATAGCCCTTCGTACATCAGCTGAAATCTCAAAGTGCTGTACAGAAACCCAGCCTAAAACCCCAAACAGCAAGCAATGCATGTGAAAGAAGCACGGTGGCTGGGAAAAACTCCCTAGGAAAAACTCCTGAGAAAGGCCAAAAACCTAGGAAGAAACCTAGAGAGGAACCAGGCTATGAGGGGTGGCCAGTCCTCTTCTGGCTGTGCCGGGTGGATATTATAACAGAACATGGTCAAGATGTTAAAATGTTCGTAAATGACCAGCATGGTCAAATAATAATAATCATAGTAATTGTCGAGGGTGCAACAAGCACGTCCGGTGAACAGGTCAGGGTTCCGTAGCCGCAGGCAGAACAGTTGAAACTGGAGCAGCAGCATGGCCAGGTGGACTGGGGACAGCAAGGAGTCATCATGCCAGGTAGTCCTAGGGCTCAGGTCCTCCGAGAGAAAGAAAGAAAGAGAGAATTAGAGAGAGCATATTTACATTCACACAGGACACCGGATAAGACAAGAGAATACTCCAGATGTAACAGACTGACCCTAGCCCCCCGACACATAAACTACTGCAGCATAAATACTGGAGGCTGAGACAGGAGGGATCAGAAGACACTGTGGCCCCATCCGATGATACCCCCGGACAGGGCCAAACAGGCAGGATATAACCCCACCCACTTTGCCAAAGCACAGCCCCCACACCACTAGAGGGATATCTACAACCACCAACTTACCGTCCGAAGACAAGGCCGAGTATAGCCCACAAAGATGTCCGCCACGGCACAACCCAAGGGGGGGGCGCCAACCCAGACAGGAAGACCACGTCAGTGGCTCAACCTACTCAAGTGACGCACCCCTCCCATGGACGGCATAGATAGAACCAGTATAGATCTAGACCACCTAGAGAGACACCGCCTCATGTTAGGGTAGATAGAACCAGTATAGATCTAGACCACCTAGAGAGACACCACCTCATGTTAGTGTAGATAGAACCAAAGTCTCGTATGTTGGGAACCTGTGTGGTTCTGGTACTGTTTCCCGACCGTCATTTTTCGCTTATAAATCGACCTGTGGTTTGCGCTGAGCGGCAAGCCACGCTGATTCTCACGGACACAGGATTATGTCTCTTCTGCCTGTATAAAGCAGGATGTGAAATCTGACACCACTTGAAGCTGGGAATGTCCCTCCTACCATTTCATTCGCTCTTCTGACTGTCTATCATCTCTTGGCCGAACCAAGCCTACGTCCCAGGAATCGTTGCGTCGTAGCGCAGCAGGAGAGAGTGGTTTCATCACTGAGATCAATTTATAACCAGTAATCTTAAATAATTTATAGATTTTTTAAACAGAAATCACTTTCTGTTTTTGTCGTAGACTGATACAAGATGAGTATGAGATGAAAGGCGAGTTCCTTTCGAGTCCAGGAAGCCAAGCTAGAGCTCTGAGACATGATCAAGAGACCTTCAGAAAATAAGCACATTCTCTCTAAAACTAAACATATAAAAATAAAATATGTATTTTACGGTTATAAGGAAGGGGAAATCTTATAGTTAGTCTTTTAATAATATTTTTATATTTAGAAAGAACAAGTTATTTCAAGCCTTATTCATACAGTTCAGTTGAATTGTCACGGTTGTCGTCGGTGAAGGAGGACCAAAACGCAGCAGGTACGTGTAGGCTCATCTTGACGTTTATTTATTTTCAAAATGAACATACAAAAATAACAAAACGAAATACGAACAACAAAACAGTCTGGCTAGGCATAAGGCTAAACACAGAACAATCACCCACCAATCACAAACACAAACACACCCCAATATATGGGACTCTCAATCAAAGGCAAAGAGAAAACACCTGCCTTCAATTGAGAGTCCCAACCCCAATTAATCACCCATAGACATACACTCACTAGACTCCACATAGACATACATAAACCTAGACCATAAACCAAAACCCCGGAAATACTAAATCAAACACCCTTTAAACAAACACACCACCCTGAACCACATAAAACAAATACCCTCTGCCACGTCCTGACCAAACTACAATACTAATTAACCCTTATACTGGCCAGGACGTGACATGAATAGGAAATACATCATATCAAATATTTCATATTTTAATCATATTTTCCATCATATTTTCATAATATTTTAATCAAATTGTATCATATTTGTATCATATTTGTACGGTGTACTTGAGCATCTCAAGTGAATACACTAGAGCCCTTCCCCTCCTCCCTCTCTGCAACACTAGAGCCCTTCCCCTCCTCCCTCTCTGTAACACTAGAGCCCTTAGCCCTCCTCCCTCTCTGCAACACTAGAGCCCTTCCCCTCCTCCCTCTGCAACACTAGAGCCCTTCCCCTCCTCCCTCTCTGTAACACTAGAGCCCTTCCCCTCCTCCCTCTCTGTAACACTAGAGCCCTTCCCCTCCTCCCTCTCTGCAACACTAGAGCCCTTCCCTGTAACACTAGAGCCCTTCCCCTCCTCCCTCTCTGCAACACTAGAGCCCTTCCTTCCTCCCTCTCTGCAACACTAGAGCCCTTAGCCCTCCTCCCTCTCTGTAACACTAGAGCCCTTCCCCTCCTCCCTCTCTGCAACACTAGAGCCCTTCCCCTCCTCCCTCTCTGTAACACTAGAGCCCTTCCCCTCCTCCCTCTCTGTAACACTAGAGCCCTTCCCCTCCTCCCTCTCTGTAACACTAGAGCCCTTCCCCTCCTCCCTCTCTGTAACACTAGAGCCCTTCCCTGTAACACTAGAGCCCTTGCCTCCTCCCTCTCTGTAACACTAGAGCCCTTCCCCTCCTCCCTCTCTGTAACACTAGAGCCCTTCCCTGTAACACTAGAGCCCTTGCCTCCTCCCTCCCTGTAACACTAGAGCCCTTCCCTCCTCCCTCTCTGTAACACTAGAGCCCTTGCCTCCTCCCTCTCTGTAACACTAGAGCCCTTCCCCTCCTCCCTCTCTGTAACACTAGAGCCCTTCCCTGTAACACTAGAGCCCTTGCCTCCTCCCTCCCTGTAACACTAGAGCCCTTCCCTCCTCCCTCTCTGTAACACTAGAGCCCTTCCCCTCCTCCCTCCCTGTAACACTAGAGCCCTTGCCTCCTCCCTCTCTGTAACACTAGAGCCCTTGCCTCCTCCCTCTCTGTAACACTAGAACCCTTCCCTCCTCCCTCTCTGTAACCTCCCTCTCTGTAACACTAGAGCCCTTCCCCTCCTCCCTCTCTGTAACACTAGAGCCCTTCCCTCCTCCCTCTCTGCAACACTAGAGCCCTTCCCCTCCTCCCTCTCTGTAACACTAGAGCCCTTCCCCTCCTCCCTCTCTGCAACACTAGAGCCCTTCCCCTCCTCCCTCTCTGTAACACTAGAGCCCTTCCCCTCCTCCCTCTCTGTAACCTCCCTCTCTGTAACACTAGAGCCCTTCCTTCCTCCCTCTCTGCAACACTAGAGCCCTTCCTTCCTCCCTCTCTGCAACACTAGAGCCCTTCCCCTCCTCCCTCTCTGCAACACTAGAGCCCTTCCCCTCCTCCCTCTCTGTAACACTAGAGCCCTTCCTTCCTCCCTCTCTGTAACACTAGAGCCCTTAGCCCTCCTCCCTCTCTGCAACACTAGAGCCCTTCCCCTCCTCCCTCTCTGTAGATTAAATCCCTCCCGTGAACACTAGATGGCGATCCGCTCTCTCACTAAAGATACTTTTTCTACGTTTGTGTTATTAAGGTGAGTGTAATTTCTGACTCTGTCGCTTCTCTGAAGTGACAAGGGGACAAAACAACTTAGCGATAAATAGAGGGAGAGAGAGAGGGAGAGGGGAAAAGAGAGGAAGGGAGAGGAAAGCGGCAGAGAGAGAGAGAGAGAGAGAGAGACAGATACAGAGAGCGAGAGAGAGAGGGAGAGAGAGAGTAATGAGGCTGTTGTTTTGGAAATCAGAGAACAGCCATAAATCTGTAACCAGCAACACACAAAGCTTTCCTGAGCCACACACACACCACACACACCACACACACACCGCACATACACCACACACACATCACACACACCACACAGCGCACACACAGCACACACACCACACGGCAGCCCACACACACCACACACACCACACACAGCACACAGCAGCCCACACACACCACACACAGCACACACACAGCACACACACACCACACCACACACACAGCAGGGTCGTGGTTCTTTCATCTCGTCCTTCACAACTCAATCTCTTGAGACGCTCATACACAAACACACACCCTAGGCGCCTGCGTTGAGCTATAATCTGTTTTCAGAGCAAGCAAACCCAAACTGGTTTGTTCTAAAGCTCAAATAGTCCAAACTCCTCTCCCCCTCTCTCTCTCGCTGTCTGTCTCTCCCCCTCTCTCTCTCTCTCGCTGTCTGTCTCTCCCCCTCTCTCTCTCTCTCGCTGTCTGTCTCTCCCCCTCTCTCTCTCGCTGTCTGTCTCTCCCCCTCTCTCTCTCGCTGTCTGTCTCCCTCAAACTTATGTCTCTCTAAGTCAACAGCTCGGAAGGGAACAGCTGATAAAACAGAGGGAGAGAGGAGGATAGAGACTGATAGGGGTGAAGAGGAGGAGGATAGAGACTGATAGGGGTGAAGAGGAGGATAGAGACTGATAGGGGTGAAGAGGAGGAGGATAGAGACTGATAGGGATGAAGAGGAGGAGGATAGAGACTGATAGGGGTGAAGAGGAGGAGGATAGAGACTGATAGGGGTGAAGAGGAGGAGGATAGAGACTGATAGGGGTGAAGAGGAGGAGGATAGAGACTGATAGGGGTGAAGAGGAGGATAGAGACTGATAGGGGTGAAGAGGAGGAGGATAGAGACTGATAGGGATGAAGAGGAGGAGGATAGAGACTGATAGGGGTGAAGAGGAGGAGGATAGAGACTGATAGGGGTGAAGAGGAGGAGGATAGAGACTGATAGGGGTGAAGAGGAGGAGGAGAGACTGATAGGGGTGAAGAGGAGGATAGAGACTGATAGGGGTGAAGAGGAGGAGGATAGAGACTGATAGGGGTGAAGAGGAGGATAAAGACTGATAGGGGTGAAGAGGAGGAGGATAGAGACTGAAAGGGATGAAGAGGAGGAGGATAGAGACTGAAAGGGATGAAGAGGAGGAGGATAGAGACTGATAGGGGTGAAGAGGAGGATAGAGACTGATAGGGGTGAAGAGGAGGATAGAGACTGATAGGGGTGAAGAGGAGGATAGAGACTGATAGGGGTGAAGAGGAGGATAGAGACTGATAGGGGTGAAGAGGAGGAGGATAGAGACTGATAGGGGTGAAGAGGAGGATAGAGACTGATAGGGGTGAAGAGGAGGATAGAGACTGATAGGGGTGAAGAGGAGGAGGATAGAGGACTGATAGGGGTGAAGAGGAGGAGGATAGGAGACTGATAGGGGTGAAGAGAGGAGGATAGAGACTGATAGGGGTGAAGAGGAGGAGGATAGAGACTGATAGGGGTGAAGAGGAGGATAGAGACTGATAGGGGTGAAGAGGAGGATAGAGACTGATAGGGGTGAAGAGGAGGAGGATAGAGACTGATAGGGGTGAAGAGGAGGAGGATAAAGACTGATAGGGGTGAAGAGGAGGAGGATATTGACTGATAGGGGTGAAGAGGAGGAGGATAGAGACTGATAGGGGTGAAGAGGAGGATAGAGACTGATAGGGGTGAAGAGGAGGAGGATAGAGACTGATAGGGGTGAAGAGGAGGATAGAGACTGATAGGGGTGAAGAGGAGGAGGATAGAGACTGATAGGGGTGAAGAGGAGGAGGATAGAGACTGATAGGGATGAAGAGGAGGAGGATAGAGACATAGGGGTGAAGAGGAGGAGGATAGAGACTGATAGGGGTGAAGAGGAGGATAGAGACTGATAGGGGTGCAGAGGAGGAGGATAGAGACTGATAGGGGTGAAGAGGAGGATAGAGACTGATAGGGGTGCAGAGGAGGAGATAGAGACTGATAGGGGAAGAGGAGGAGGATAGAGACTGATAGGGGTAAGAGGAGGATAAGACTGATAGGGTGAAGAGAGGAGGATAGACTGATAGGGTGAAGGGAGGAGGATAGAGACTGATAGGGGTGAAGAGGAGGATAGAGACTGATAGGGGTGAAGAGGAGGATAAAGACTGATAGGGATGAAGAGGAGGAGGATAGAGACTGATAGGGGTGAAGAGGAGGATAGAGACTGATAGGGGTGAAGAGGAGGATAGAGACTGATAGGGGTGAAGAGGAGGAGGATAGAGACTGATAGGGGTGAAGAGGAGGATAAAGACTGATAGGGATGAAGAGGAGGAGGATAGAGACTGATAGGGGTGAAGAGGAGGATAGAGACTGATAGGGGTGAAGAGGAGGATAGAGACTGATAGGGGTGAAGAGGAGGATAGAGACTGATAGGGGTGAAGAGGAGGAGGATAGAGACTGATAGGGGTGAAGAGGAGGAGGATAGAGACTGATAGGGGTGAAGAGGAGGATAGAGACTGATAGGGGTGAAGAGGAGGAGGATAGAGACTGATAGGGGTGAAGAGGAGGAGGATATTGACTGATAGGGGTGAAGAGGAGGAGGATAGAGACTGATAGGGGTGAAGAGGAGGAGGATAGAGACTGATAGGGGTGAAGAGGAGGAGGATAGAGACTGATAGGGGTGAAGAGGAGGAGGATAGAGACTGATAGGGGTGAAGAGGAGGATAAAGACTGATAAAGACTCTCTTTCTTTCCCCCCATCTCCCCCCACCCCCCCTCTCTTTCTCTCCCCCCCCTCTCAGAACACCAGCAGACCGTCTGAACACATTGAGGTCGGTTTGGGGTCATATTGTTCTAAACCGTTGACCCCCCCTCCCGTTGACCCCCCCTCCCCTACCAAGTCCGACTAACACACACGCCTCCATATATAGACAATGACTGGAGAGAGATGGACTATTGGTCTAGAAGAGAGGCGAATGATGAGGAGGAGGAGACTCAGAGAGGTGAATGATGAGGAGATGACTCAGAGAGACTCAGAGAGGTGAATGATGAGGAGGAGACTCAGAGAGACTCAGAGAGGTGAATGATGAGAAGACTCAGAGAGGTGAATGATGAGGAGGAGACTCAGAGAGGTGAATGATGAGGAGGAGACTCAGAGAGACTCAGAGAGGTGAATGATGAGGAGGAGACTCAGAGAGACTCAGAGAGGTGAATGATGAGGAGGAGACTCAGAGAGACTCAGAGAGGTGAATGATGAGGATGAGACTCAGAGAGACTCAGAGAGGTGAATGATGAGGAGGAGACTCAGAGAGACTCAGAGGTGAATGATGAGGAGGAGACTCAGAGAGACTCAGAGAGGTGAATGTTGAGGAGGAGACTCAGAGAGGTGAATGATGAGGAGGAGACTCAGAGAGGTGAATGATGAGGAGGAGACTCAGAGAGGTGAATGATGAGGAGGAGACTCAGAGAGGTGAATGATGAGGAGGAGACTCAGAGAGGTGAATGATGAGGAGAAGAGTCAGAGAGACTCAGAGAGGTGAATGATGAGGAGGAGACTCAGAGAGGTGAATGATGAGGAGGAGACTCAGAGAGACTCAGAGAGGTGAATGATGAGGAGGAGACTCAGAGAGACTCAGAGACTCAGGGAGATGAATGATGAGGAGGAGACTCAGAGAGACTCAGAGAGGTGAATGATGAGGAGGAGACTCAGAGAGACTCAGAGAGGTGAATGATGAGGAGGAGACTCAGAGAGACTCAGAGAGGTGAATGATGAGGAGGAGACTCAGAGAGACTCAGAGAGGTGAATGATGAGGAGGAGACTCAGAGAGACTCAGAGAGGTGAATGATGAGGAGGAGACTCAGAGAGACTCAGAGAGGTGAATGATGAGGAGGAGACTCAGAGAGACTCAGAGAGGTGAATGATGAAGAGGAGACTCAGAGAGAATCAGAGAGGTGAACGCTAGCTCCCGACGTTATCACTAAAGCGCTATTTGATTCGACAGAACAGTACAGTTCGACTCTACACGCCCACGTTCTGAATACGCCAAGCACAGAGGGACTGCTTCTACCCCCAAGTACACTGCTGCTACTCACTGTTTATTATCTATGCATAGTCACTTTACCCCTACCTACATGTACAGATTACCTCAACTAACCTGTACCCCTCCACATTGACTATGTACCGGTACCCCCTGTATATAGCCTCCACATTGACTCTGTACCGGTACCCCCTGTATATAGCCTCCACATTGACTCTGTACCGGTACCCCCCTGTATATAGCCTCCACATTGACTCTGTACCGTAACACCCTGTATATAGCCTCCACATTGACTCTGTACCGGTACCCCCTGTATATAGCCTCCACATTGACTCTGTACCGGTACCCCTTGTATATAGCCTCCACATTGACTCTGTACCGGTACCCCCTGTATATAGCCTCCACATTGACTCTGTACCGGTACCCCCTGTATATAGCCTCCACATTGACTCTGTACCGGTACCCCCTGTATATAGCCTCCACATTGACTCTGTACCGGTACCCCCTGTATATAGCCTCCACATTGACTCTTTACCGTTTGACTGGTTGAACAGCAAATGGAAATGCCCACCCTGCCAAGGAGGGTGCCCATCCCTCAGCAAGGAGATTGAGAGAGAGAGAGAGAGAGAGAGAGAGAGAGAGAGAGAGAGAAAGAGAGAGAAGGGCTGCTTTCAACATTCAATTGAACGGAAATGGTGCTGTACTGAACGACAAGTTGAAAAACGGGGAGGGGTTGAGTTGTGGGTTGAGGAATGCTTTCCACTGCCCTTTATATACAGTGTATTTGGAAAGTATTCAGACCCCTTGAGAGGTGAAGAGAGAGGTAGAGAGAGAGAGATAGAGAGAGAGC